>NC_053022.1:93867524-94094718 GCF_003073215.2 Triticum urartu | reverse complement strand
ATATTAAGTGCTCATCAGGATGCTTTGTTCCATCTCCTGTAAAAGGGTTAGCTAGCAGTTTTTCCATCATACCCGAAGGGAATTCAAAAGGAGTTTCATTTTCAATAGGTTCAGTAGGTTGAGGACCAACTCTTTGCTCTACTGGACGGGGTGAAGATACCCCAAACAAGCCCCTCAGAGAATTACTTTCCATAGTAACAAGTGACAGTAAATTTCAGCACACTATATAAATTTTTCCTTACCAAATTCCACCTACCAAAGGCGCTACACTCCCCGGCAACGGCGCCAGAAAAGAGTCTTGATGACCCACAAGTATAGGGGATCTATCGTAGTCCTTTCGATAAGTAAGAGTGTCGAACCCAACGAGGAGCAGAAGGAAATGATAAGCGGTTTTCAGCAAGGTATTCTCTGCAAGTACTGAAATAAGTGGTAACAGATAGTTTTGTGACAAGATGAATTGTAACGAGCAACAAGTAACAAAAGTAAATAAAGTGTAGCAAGGTGGCCCAATCCTTTTGTAGCAAAGGACAAGCCGAAACAAACTCTTATAATAGGAAAAGCGCTCCCGAGGACACATGGGAATATCATCAAGCTAGTTTTCATCACATTCATATGATTCGCGTTCGATACTTTGATAATTTGATATGTGGGTGGACCGGTGCTTGGGTGCTGTTCTTACTTGAACAAGCATCCCACTTATGATTAACATCTATTGCAAGCATCCGCAACTACAACAAAAGTATTAAGGTAAACCTAACCATAGCATGAAACATGTGGATCCAAATCAGCCCCTTACGAAGCAACACATAAACTAGGGTTTAAGCTTCTGTCACTCTAGCAACCCATCATCTACTTATTACTTCCCAATGCCTTCCTCTAGGCCCAAATAATGGTGAAGTGTTATGTAGTCGACGTTCACATAACACCACTAGAGGCTAGACAACATACATCTTATCAAAATATCAAACGAATACCAAATTCACATGACTACTAATAGCAAGACTTCTCCCTTGTCCTCAGAAACAAACGTACTAATATGATCAGAGGGGTAATAGCATGACTCACAAAGCATATTCATGTTCATAATCAGAGGGGTAATAATATGCATATAGGATCTGAACATATGATCTTCCACCAAATAAACCAACTAGCATTAACTACAAGGAGTAATCAACACTACTAGCAACCTACTAGCACCAATCCCGGACTTTGAGACAAGAATTGGATACAAGAGATGAACTACAGTTTGGAGATGAGATGGTGCTAGTAAAGATGTTGATGGAGATTGCCCTCTCCCGATGAGAGGAGCGTTGGTGATGACAATGGTGATGATTTCCCCCTCCGGAGGGAAGTATCCCCGGCAGAACAGCTCTGCCAGAGCTCTAGATTGGATCCGCCAAGGTTCCGCCTCGTGGCGGCGGAGTTTCGTCCCGAAAAGTTCCTTCTGATTTTTTTCTCATCGAAAGACTTCATATAGGAGAAGATGGACGTAGGAGAGCCACCAGGGGGCCCACGAGGTAGGGGGCGTGCCCTAGGGCGAGGGGCGCCCCCACCCTCATGAGCAGGGTGTGGGCCCCCTGGCCTTCATCTTTGGCGAGGATTTTTCTTTATTTGTTTTAAGATGTTCTGTGGAGTTTCAGGACTTTTGGAGTTGCGCAGAATAGGTCTCTAATATTTTCTCCTTTTCCAGCCCAGAATTCCAGCTGGCGGCATTCTCCCTCCTTATGTAAACCTTGTAAAATAAAAGAGAATAGCCATAAGTATTGTGACATAAAGTGAAATAACATTCCATAATGCAATAAATATTGATATAAAAGCATGATGCAAAATGGACGTATCAATACGGAGCCGCCGCCAAGCCCTAAACTCTCCCGGGAGGGCTGATCTGGAGTCCGTTCGGGGCTCCGGAGAGGGTAATCCGTCGCCATCGTCATCATCAACCATCCTCCATCACCAATTTCATGATGCTCACTGCTGTGCATGAGTAATTCCATCATAGGCTTGCTGGACGGTGATGGGTTGGATGAGATTTATCATGTAATCGAGTTAGTTTTGTTAGGGTTTGATCCCTAGTATCCACTATGTTCTGAGATTGATGTTGCTATGACTTTGCTATGCTTAATGCTTGTCACTAGGGCCCTAGTGCCATGATTTCAGATCTGAACCTATTATGTTTTCGTCAATATATGAGAGTTCTTGATCCTATCTTGCAAGTCTATAGTCACCTATTATGTGTTATGATCCGTTAACCCCGAAGTGACAAGAATCGGGATACTTACCGGTGATGACCGTAGTTTGAGGAGTCCATGTATTCACTATGTGTAATGCTTTGGTCCGGTACTCTATTAAAAGGAGGCCTTAATATCCCTTAGTTTCCAATAGGACCCCGCTGCCACGGGAGGGTAGGACAAAAGATGTCATGCAAGTTCTTTTCCATAAGCACGTATGACTATATTCGGAATACATGCCTACATTACATTGATGAACTGGAGCTAGTTCTGTGTCACCCTATGTTATGACTGTTACATGATGACCGCATCCAGCATAATTCTCCATCACCGATCCAATGCCTACGAGCTTTCCATATATTGTTCTTCGCTTATTTGCTTTTCCGTTGCTATTGTTATCATCACTATAAATCACCAAAAATATTACTTTTGCTACCGTTACTTTTGCTATCATTACCACTACTATCATATTACTTTGCTACTAAATACTTTGCTATAGATATTAAGTTATCCAGGTGTGGTTGAATTGACAACTCAGCAGCTAATACTTGAGAATATTCTTTGGCTCCCCTTGTATCGAATCAATAAATTTGGGTTGAATACTCTACCCTCGAAAACTGTTGCGATCCCCTATACTTGTGGGTTATCAGTGGCCCGTACGGTGGGTCCCCACTATCAGGTGGAGGAATATTTATTCTGCGCGTAATAAGGAGGCACTTCCTTGCTGCGGCCGTGGACCCAGCTGTCAGCCTCTCCACGTACAGTACTCTTCCGATGGAAGTCGTTCCTTGACCACGTTGACCACGCCGCACCGAGAGCACCAGGGCGGTGGACGATGGCGAGGCCTAGGAAGGGGACGACGCGGAGCCGGGGAAGACACGACAGTGGAAGCCCGCGCGGAGAGGAGTACGAGGGTTCACTGGTTCGGCTACGGTGTGAGGCTGCTGTCGCCGCAGGGCCTGGCCAGTGGTGGGAATAGTAGGGGGCGATGAGGCCTCCGTGGCAGCACAACCGGCCACGGGAGGCAGGAGCATGCGGCACGATCGGCGCTGCTTTGGACGGCTGGAGCAAGAGGACCATAGGTTGAAGAAGCACTACGGCCGTTGGATGGACATCGTACAGTCACTGGAGCTAAAACCATGCATATTGACTAAGTTGACGAAGCCCTCCATCCCCGTCAACTTAGTAGGCCCACAAGTCAGCCTCCCACTATACTGGGTCCCAGCTAGCGGGGGGTGTATTCATTTTTTATGCGTAATAAGGAGGCACTTCCTTGCGTGCGAAGATATAACTGGTGGGTCCGAGCTGTCAATGGCGGTAATGTTTTTTCGTGAAATACAGAGGCCCTTTCGGTGGGTCCCAGATGTCAGGTGGAGGAATCATTATTTTGCGCGTAATAAGGAGGCATTTCCTTGCATGCGGCCGTGACCCAGCTGTCAGCCTCTCCACGTACAGTCCACTTAAGATGCATGTCGGTCGTTGACCATGTTGACCAGGCCGCGCCGAGAGCACCAGCGCGGTGGACGACGGCGAGGCCTAGGAAGGGAACGACACGGAGCCAAGGAAGACTCGGCAGTTGTTTCCCACGCAGAGGGGAGTACGACTCTACGAGGGTTTACTGGTTCGTCTGCCGTCTCCGGAGAATAACAACAGGTGTGGGTGAGTAGAGGGATGGCTAGGCCAGTGATGGGAGTACGGTGGGACGGTGAGGCCTGTGCGGCAGCACAGCCGGCCGCGGGGAGGAGAGAGCAGGTAGTCCCGTTGGCGCTTGTTTGAGCGGCTGGAGTAGGAAGAGCAGAGACTGAAGAAGCACGACGGCCGTTGGATGGACATCCAATAGTCACTGCTTGTGCGTCAACCTTTTTTTAGGAAAGCCTCAAATCTGTGGAAAACAGCATACAACCCATCTGCCATTATTTCTAATAATTTATAGCCCATTTGCTAATTCTTAAGGTTTTTTTGGAGCCCATATTCTTTTTGTTAGCATTACAGCCCATATTGTGGCCACGGTTAAAAAATTATACGAAGTTTTGCATATTTCGGTGCGGTCCGAACTGTTTTAATCCCGAAATTTCGAGTCACGTTCAATATGATTCTAAAAATAAATATATATCAATATAAAATCCAACAAATTGTCCATGCATAAAAATCAATGCAATTTAAAATCTCAAAATGAAAAAAAAAGAAATTTGAAACTAATTGCCGGTTTGATGTGTTTTAAAAATGTACATCCCATTTCTCATTACTCATAGGCCATTTTCTCGGCCAGCCGAATGAAAGCTCTCCTCGTCTTGAAAGATTTGCAGCCCAACAGGCGTGACAAAGCGACTTACTTGGAAAATCACAAAAAAACTGGGCTGTGGCCATGGACCCAGCTGTCAACCTCTCCACGTATAGTACTCTTCCGGTGGAAGTCGGTCGTTGACCACATTGACCACGCGGCGCCAAGAGCACCAAGGCTGTGGACGACGGCGAGGCCTAGGAAGGGGACGACGCGGAGCCGGGGAAGACGCGACAGTGGATGCCCATGCGGAGAGGAGTACGAGGGTTCACTGGTTCGGTTGCGGTGTGAGGCTGCCGTCGCCGCAGGGCCTAGCTAGCAGTGGGAGTAGTAGGGGGCGATGAGGCCTCAACGGCAGCACAGCCGGCCACTGGAGGCAGGAGCAGGCGGTCTCGCCGGCGCTAGTTTGGGAGGCTGGTGCAAGAAGAGCAGCGATTGAAGAAGCAGCAGGATCGTTCGATTCAAATCCAATGGTTACTGCTGCTAGAATCATTTGTTGACTAAGTTGACAAGCCCTGCGTGCGCGTCAACTTAGTAGGCCCACAGGTCAGCCTCCCAACCGGTGCGCCCCAGATGTCAGTGGGAGGAATCATTTTTTCACATAATAAGGAGGTAGTTGATTGCGTGCGGGCAGGCCAACAGAGGGAGTAGAGTGGTGCTACCTCTTGAGCACTGTGTTGGTTTTCCCCTAAGAGGAAGGGATGATGCAATAAAGTAGCGTAAGTATTTCCCTCAGTTTTTGAGAACCAAGGTATGAATCCAGTAGGAGGCTATGCGCGAGTCCCTCGTACCTGCACAAAACAAATAAATCCTCGCAACCAACACGATAAGGGGTTGTCAATCCCTACACGGCCACTTATGAGAGTGAGATCTGATAGATATGATAAGATAATATTTTTGGTATTTTTATGATAAAGATGCAAAGTACAATAAAAGCAAAGTAAAAAAGCAAAGAAAATAACTAAGTATTGGAAGATTAATATGATGAAGATAGACCCGGGGGCCATAGGTTTCACTAGTGGCTTCTCTCAAGAGCATAAGTATTTTACGGAGGGTGAACGAATTACTGTTGAGCAATTGACAGAATTGAGCATAGTTATGAGAATACCTAGGTATGATCATGTATATAGGCATCATGTCCGAGACAAGTAGACCGACTCCTGCCTACATCTATTACTATTACTCCACTCATCGACCGCTATCCAGCATGCATCTAGAGTATTAAGTTCCTGAAACCAGAGTAACGCCTTAAGCAAGATGACATGATGTAGAGGGATAAACTCATGCAATATGATGAAAACCCCATCTTGTTATCCTCGATGGCAACAATACAATACGTGCCTTGCTGCCTCTACTATCACTGGGAAAGGACACCGCAAGATTGAACCCAAAGCTAAGCACTTCTCCCATTGCAAGAAAGATCAATCTAGTAGGCCAAACCAAACTGATAATTGGAAGAGACTTGCAAAGATAACCAATCATACATAAAAGAATTCAGAGAAGATTCAAATATTGTTCATAGATAGACTTGATCATAAACCCACAATTCATCAGTCTCAACAAACGCACCGCAAAAAGAAGATTACATCGAATATATCTCCACAAGAGAGGGGGAGAACATTGTATTGAGATCCAAAAAGAGAGAAGAAGCCATCTAGCTAATAACTATGGACCCGTAGGTCTGAGGTGAACTACTCACACTTCATCGGAGGGGCTATGGTGATGATGTAGAAGCCCTCCGTGATGGATACTCCCTCCGTCGGAGCTCTGGAACAGGCCCCAAGATGGGATCTCGTGGATACAGAAAGTTGCGACGGTGGAATTAGGTTTTTGGCTCCGTATCTGATCGTTTGAGGGTACGTAGGTATATATAGGAGGAAGGAGTACATCGGTGGAGCAACAGGGGGCCCACGAGGGTGGAGGGCGCGCCTGGGGGGGGGGGGGGGGGGGGGGGGGGGGGGGGGGGGGTAGGCACGGCCCCTACATCGTGGCCTCCTCCTTTGTTTCTTAACGTAGGGTCCAAGTCTCCTGGATCATGTTCGGTGAGAAAATCACGTTCCCGTAGGTTTCTTTCCGTTTGGACTCCGTTTGATATTCCTTTTCTTCGAAACCCTAAAATAGGCAAAAAATAGCAATTCTGAGCTAGGCCTTCGGTTAATAGGTTAGTCCCAAAAATAATATAAAATTGGATAATAAAGCCCAATAATGTCCAAAACAGTAGATAATATAGCATGGAGCAATCAAAAATTATAGATACATTGGAGATGTATCAAGCATCCCCAAGCTTAATTCCTGCTCGTCCTCGAGTAGGTAAATGATAAAAATAGAATTTTTGATGCAGAGTGCTACTTGGCATAATTTTAATGTAATTCTTCTTAATTGTGGTATGAATATTCAGATCCGAAAGACTATCTAAGCAATTATGTCCTCTCAAAATAACATGGCCAAAGAAAGTTCATCCCTACAAAATCATATAGTTTAGTCATGCTCCATTTTCATCACACAAGAATGCTCTCATCATGCACAACCCCGATGACAAGCCAAGCAATTGTTTCATACTTTAGTAATCTCAAACCTATAAATTTTCACGCAATATATGAGCGCGAGCCATGGATATAGCACTATGGGTGGAATAGAATATGATGATGGGGGTTATGTGAAGAAGACAAAAAAGGATAAAGTCTCACACCAACGAGGCTAATCAATGGGCTATGGAGATGCCCATCAATTGATGTTAATGCAAGGAGTAGGGATTGCCATGCAACGGATGCACTAGAGCTATAAATGTATGAAAGCTTAACAAAATAAAATAAGTGGGTGTGCATCCAACTTGCTTTCTCACGAAGACCTAGGGCACTTGAGGAGGCCCATTGTTGGAATATACAAGCCAAGTTCTATAATGAAAATTTCCCACTAGTATATGAAAGTGACAAAACAAAAGACTCTCTATCATGAAGATTATGGTGCTATTTTGAAGCACAAGTGTGGAAAAAGGATAGTAGCATTGTCCCTTCTTTATTATATATATATTTTAATTTTATTTGTCCTTTCCTTTTTTTAGGACAATGCTCTATGAATGATGGTCATCACACTTCTTACAACTCAAGAATTACAACTCGATACTTAGAACAAGATAAGACTCTATATGAATGCCTCCGGTGGTGTACCGGGATATGCAATGAACCAAGAGTGATATGTATGAAAGAATTATGAACGGTGGCTTTGCCAGAAATACTATGTCAACTACATGATCATGCTAAGCAATATGACAATGATGAATGTGTCATGATAAACGGAATGGTGGAAAGTTGCATGGCAATATATCTCGGAATGGCTATGGAAATGCCATAATAGGTAGGTATGGTGGCTGTTTTGAGGAAGATATAAGGAGGTTTATGTGTGAAAGAGCGTATCATATCACGGGGTTTGGATGCACCGGCGAAGTTTGCACCAACTCTCAATGTGAGAAAGGGCAATGCACGGTACCGAAGAGGCTAGCAATGCTGGAAGGGTGAGAGTGTGTATAATCCATGGACCCAACATTAGTCATAAAGAACTCACATAATTATTGCAAAAATCTACAAGTCATCAAAAACCAAGCACTACGTGCATGCTCCTAGGGGGATAGATTGGTAGGAAAAAACCATCGCTCGTCTCCGACCGCCACTCATAAGGAAGATAATCAAATAACACCTCATGTTTCAAATTTGTTACATAACGTTTACCATACATGCATGCTACGGGACTTGAAAACTTCAACACAAGCATTTATCAAATTCACAACTACTTAACTAGCACGACTTTGATATTATTACCTCCATATCTCAAAATAATCATCAAGCATCAAACTTCTCTTAGTATTCAAAACACTCATAAGATTTTTTTACTAATCTTGAACACCTAGCATATTAGGATTATTTAAGAAAATTACAATGCTATTTAATACTCTCAAAATAATCTAAGTGAAGCATGAGAAATCAATAGTTTCTATAAAACAAATCCACCACCGTGCTCTAAAATATATAAGTGAAGTACTAGAGCAAAACTATATAACTCAAATGATATAAGCGAAGCACATAGAGTATTCTAACAAATTCTAAATCATGTATGGCTCTCTCAAAAGGTGTGTACAGCAAGGATTATTGTGTTAAACTAAAAGCAAAGACTCAAACCATACAAGACGCTCCAAGCAAAACACATATCATGTGGTGAATAAAAATATAGCTCCAAGTAAAGTTACCGATAGAAGTAGACGAAAAGAGGGGATGCCTTCCGGGGCATCCCCAAGCTTTGGATTTTAGGTGTCCTTAGATTATCTTGGGGGTGCCATGGGCATCCCCAAGCTTAGGCTCTTTCCACTCCTTGTTCCATAATCCATCAAATCTTTACCCAAAACTTGAAAACTTCACAACACAAAACTTAAAGTAGAAAATCTCGTGAGCTCCGTTAGCGAAAAAAAAATACCACTTCAAGGTACTGTAATGAACTCATTCTTTATTTATATTGGTGTTAAACCTACTGTAGTCCAACTTCTCTATGGTTTATAAACTATTTTACTAGCCATAGATTCATCAAAATAAGCAAACAACACACGAAAAACAGAATCTGTCAAAAACAGAACAGTCTGTAGTAATCTGTATCTATCGCAAGATATGGAACCCAAAAAATTCTAAAATAAATTTATGGACGTGAGAAATTTATCTATTAATCATATGCAAAAAGAATTAACTAAATATCACCTTCAAAATAAAAATGGTAGCAGTTCTTGTGAGCGCTAAAGTTTCTGTTTTTTACAGCAAGATATCAAGACTTTCCCCAAGCCTTCCCAACGGTTCTACTTGGCACAAACACTAATTAAACACAAAAAACACAACCAAAACAGAGGCTAGATAAATTATTTATTACTAAACAGGAGCAAAAAGCAAGGAATAAAAATAAAATTGGGTTGCCTCCCAACAAGCACTATCGTTTAACCCCCCTAGCTAGGCATAAAAAGTAAGGATAGATCTAACTATTGCCATCTTTGGTTGGCAATCCATAAGTGGATCTCATAATAGATTCATAAGGTAATTTAATTTTCTTTCTAGGAAAGTGTTCCGTGCCTTTCCTGAACAGAAATTGGAATCTAATATTTCCTTCCTTCATATCAATAATTGCACCAATCGTTCTAAGGAAAGGTCTACCAAGAATAATAGGACATGAAGGATTGCAATCTATGTCAAGAACAATAAAATCCACGGGTACATAATTACTATTTGCAACAATAAGAACATCATTAATTCTTCCCATCGGTTTCTTAATAGTGGAATCCGCAAGATGCAAGTTTAGAGAGCAATCATCAAAATCACGGAAACCTAACAAATCACACAAAGTCTTTGGAATCATGGAAACACTAGCACCCACATCACATAAAGCATAGAACTCATGATCTTTAATTTTAATTTTAATAGTTGGTTCTCACTCATCATAAAGTTTTCTAGGGATAGAAACTTCCAATTCAAGTTTTTCTTCATAAGATTGCATCAAGGCATCAACGATATGTTTAGTGAAAGCTTTATTTTGACTATAAGCTTGAGGAGAATTTAGCACGGATTGAAAAAAGGAAATACAATCAATAAAAGAGAAATTTTCATAATTAAATTCCTTTAAATCCAAAATAGTGGGTTTAGCAACATCTAGGGTTTTAATTTCTTCGATCCCACTTTCATCAAATTTAGCATCAGGATCTAAAAACTCTGAATTCTTGGAACGCCTTATAGGTAAAGGTGGATCATATTCAGTCCCATCATTATTAAGATTCATATTGCAAAACAAATATTTAATAGGGGACACATCAATAACTTTTAGATCTTCATCTTTATTTTCATAGGAACTAGAAGAACACGCTCTTATAAAGGCATCTTTCTTAGCACGCATCCTAGCGGTTCTTTCTTTGCACTCATCAATGGAAATTCTCATGGCTTTGAGAGACTCATTGATATCATGCTTAGGTGGAATAGATCTAAGTTTCAAAGAATCAACATCAAGAGAAATTCTATCAATGTTCCTAGCCAACTCATCAATCTTAAGCAATTTTTCTTCAATCAAAGCATTGAAATTCTTTTGCGAAGTAATAAATTCTTTAATATTATATTCAAAATCAGAGGGCATCTTATTATAATTCCATAAGAATTGTTGTAGGAATTACCATAATTATTAGAGGGATTACTAGGATAAGGCCTAGGATTAAAATGTCCTCTATACGCGTTGTTACCAAAATTGTTCCTACCAACAAAATTCACATCCATAGATTCATTATTATTCTCAATCAAAGTAGACAAGGGCATATCATTAGGATCAGAAGAAACACTTTTACTAGCAAATAATTTCATAAGTTCATCCATCTTTCCACTCAAAACATTAATTTCTTCTATCGCATGCACCTTCTTATTAGTAGATCTTTCAGTATGCCATTGAGAATAATTAACCATAATATCATCTAGGAGTTTAGTAGCTTCTTCTAAAGTGATTTCCATAAAAGTGCCTCCCGTGGCCGAATCTAAAAGATTTCTAGAAGCAAAATTCAGTCCGGCATAAAAAAATTGTATAATCATCCACAAATTCAAACCATGAGTAGGGCAATTACGTATCATTAATTTCATCCTCTCCCAAGCTTGTGCAACATGTTCATGATCAAGTTGCTTAAAATTCATAATATCGTTTCTAAGGGAGATGATCTTAGCGGGAGGAAAATACTTAGAGATAAAAGCATCTTTGCCTTATTCCATGAATCAATACTATTTTTAGGCAAAGACGAGAACCAAGCTTTAGCACGATCTCTAAGCGAAAAAGGAAATAGCTTCAATTTAACGATATCGTTATCCACATCTTTCTTCTTTTGTATGTCACACAAATCAACAAAGCTATTTAGATGGGTAGAGACATCTTCACTAGGAAGGCTGGAAAATGGATCTTTCATGACAAGATTCACCAAGGCAACATTAATTTCACAAGATTCAGCATCGGTAAGAGGAGCAATCGGAGTGCTAATAAAATCATTGTTGTTGGTATTGGTAAAGTCACACAATTTAGTGTTATCTTGAGCCATCGTGACAAGCAGGCAATCCAACACACAAGCAAACAAAAAGCAAGCGGGCAAAAAGAGGCAAACGGGAAAAGAGAGTGAGGATAGAGAGAGGGCGAATAAAACGGCAAGGGTGAAGTGGGGGAGAGGAAAACGAGAGGCAAATGGCAAATAATGTAATGCGGGAGATAGGGATTGTGATGGGTACTTGGTATATTGACTTTTGCTTTGACTCCCCGGCAATGGCGCCAGAAATCTTTCTTGCTACCTCTTGAGAACTGCGTTGGTTTTCCCCGAAGAGGAAGGGATGATGCAGTAAAGTAGCGTAAGTATTTCCCTCAGTTTCTGAGAACCAAGGTATCAATACAGTAGGAGGCTACGCGCGAGTCCCTCGTACCTGCACAAAACAAATAAATCCTCGCAACCAACATGATAAGGGGTTGTCAATCCCTACACGGCCACTTACGAGAGTGAGATCTGATAGATATGATAAGATAATATTTTTGGTATTTTTATGATAAAGATGCAAAGTAAAAAAGCAAAGGAAATAACTAAGTATTGGAAGATTAATATGATGAAGATAGACCTGGGGGCCATAGGTTTCACTAGTGGCTTCTCTCAAGAGCATAAGTATTTTACGGAGGGTGAATGAATTACTGTTGAGCAATTGACAGAATTGAGCATAGTTATGGGAATATCTAGGTATGATCATGTATATAGGCATCATGTCCGAAACAAGTAGACCGACTCCTGCCTGCATCTACTACTATTACTCCACTAATCGACCGCTATCCAGCATGCATCTAGAGTATTAAGTTCATGAAAATAGAGTAACACCTTAAGCAAGATGACATGATGTAGAGGGATAAACTCATGCAATATGATGAAAACCCCATCTTGTTATCCTCGATGGCAACAATACAATACGTGCCTTGCTGCCCCTACTGTCACTGGGAAAGGACACTGCAAGATTGAACCCAAAGCTAAGCACTTCTCCCATTGCAAGAAAGATCAATCTAGTAGGCCAAACCAAACTGATAATTCGAAGAGACTTTCAAATATAACCAATCATACATAAAAGAATTTAGAGAAGATTCAAATATTGTTCATAGATAGACTTGATTATAAACCCACAATTCATCGGTCTCAACAAACACACCGCAAAAAGAAGATTACATCAAATATATCTCCACAAGAGAGGGGGAGAACATTGTATTGAGATCCAAAAAGAGAGAAGAAGCCATCTAGCTAATAACTATGGACCCGTAGGTCTGAGGTGAACTACTCACACTTCATCGGAGGGGCTATGGTGATGATGTAGAAGGCCTCCCTGATGGATACCCCCTCCAACGGAGCTCCGGAACAGGCCCCAAGATGCGATCTCGTGGATACAGAAAGTTGCGGTGGTGGAATTAGGGTTTTGGCTCCGTATCCGATCGTTTGGGGGTACGTAGGTATATATAGGAGGAAGGAGTACGTCGGTGGAGCAACAGGGGGCCCACGAGGGTGGAGGGCGCGCCTAGGGGGGGGGGGGGTAGGCGCGCCCCCTACCTCGTGGCCTCCTCCTTTGTTTCTTAACATAGGGTCCAAGTCTCCTGGATCATGTTCGGTGAGAAAGTCACGTTCCCATAGGTTTCATTCCGTTTGGACTCCGTTTGATATTCCTTTTCTTCGAAACACTAAAATAGGAAAAAAAACAACAATTCTGAGCTAGGCCTCCGGTTAATAGGTTAGTCACAAAAATAATATAAAAGTGGATAATAAAGCCCAATAATGTCCAAAACAGTAGATAATATAGCATGGAGCAATCAAAAATTATAGATACGTTGGAGACATATCAGGTGGGTCGGGGAAGCCTGCGCGGCATCATAGCGGGCCCCAAGAGGAGGGAGCAGGTAGTCCCGCCGGTGCTAGTTTAGGCGGCTGGAGCAGGAAGATCAGAGATTGAAGAAGCACGTCGGCCGTTGGATGGACATCCAACAGTCACTGCTGCTAGAATCGTGTGTTGGCTGACAAAGAGTTGCGTACACAAGTCAGCCTCGAAATCTGTGGCGTGCACATCCCATTTTCTATTATTTTTATAATTTTTACTCATTTTCTAATTCATATGGAATTTATTGTAGCCCGTTTTCCATTTTTAGAATTGCTGCCCATTTTCTGGTCTGTACCGGGGTTAAAAAAATAAACTAAATATTTGGAAAATTTTGAAAATTCGCAATTTTTTGCTGGGGAACAAAATATTCTTAATCCAAAAATTAGTAGCCATACTAAAACAAATTTAAAAATAAATTAGTACTATGTTATGTTAAATCCAATGAAATACGTATAAGATATCAGTGAAGAACAAAAACAAAAAAAGAAACTAATATCCCATTTGCCATAATTTTCTTGGAATTTTCAACCCCTTTTGATATTACTTTTAACAGACACTGACCATACTCTTTGGCCAGGCCGGAATGCATCCCTCCTCGTCTTGAAAGATTTGCAGTCCAGTAAGTCGGAGAAAACAAATAGGCCTAGCTTGGGTATTCTTCAAAAAGAAATACTAGGCTACCTATTTTCCCAAAGAAAAAACTGTTGGGCTGGTCATGTTGTTAGACGGTCCACAGAGACCGCACAACCTGGTTTATAGCCTGCTCCTCCGAATTACTACTAAAAATGTTGTGCAATTCTGTCATTAATTGACTATACGTTGAAAATGATGTGGGTCCTAGATATCAGTAGGGTGGATTAGAGTAAAAAAATGAGGGGTTCATCTGAGTAGTAAAAGAGGCGCTTGCTTGTGTTCGGGAGTGGACCTGGTGGGTCCGTACTGTCATACTCACAACTACAGTCCTCTCCCGATTCACTATGTTGACAGGGACTGTTTCGAAAAAAAACTATGTTGACAGGGCCGGACGGCCGCTCCGCGGCGAGCGCACCAAGGCGGAGGATAAAGTGCTGCCGCCAATGTGCTGGGCTTGGTTGGACATTCTTATTGAAAAATAAAAATGGACCGGATCTATTTACGACATTGACTACGATTTGCATGGGTCCGCTGGTTGCAGGAAGAAAATGATGGGAGGAAGAAGACTGGTCGCTATCTTTGCCGAAGAATAATATCAACTGAATGTAATGACACTATCATAGGAAATAATATCCTCCTGTTAAATCATGAATTTAAAGAACTGGTGCATGAGCATTTAGCTTTATTTATTTATTTATTTATGTTTAGGGGACCATGACCATGTACCTAGGCCGGATTCATGTGAGAGCCTCCCTTCCAGTTAATTATGGGCTTCTCTATTGGGCCTTCATCAGTGGGCTGCATGTTATCAACAAGTGGAAAATGTGTTCCGTACGAAAAATAGTATGCGCTACATACGGTACAGGGCACTAAAGGATCGAACCGTGCAACGACTTCCAAAACATTGTGTTTGTCGTTCTAACAACACATTTATTCAACCAACAGACGAAATATACTACTGATTGTACATTGAAAACAGCAGCAGCAGCAACCAGGGATGGGGGTGCAACAGAAGCAGTAAGCAGGCCAGAAGAGTGAAGACGCAACTCTCTCTTCCAAACCAAACATCATCCATCATTACAAAAGGGCTACTGAAAAAGAACAAGTGTATGCATCAAACTAAATAAAGATCCTACTACACCAAGTGTATGCATCTAACTAACTGGCTCAGTTAGACGTTACTATTTATTAAGCTGTGGAGATTGGCTGACGACTTGAACCAGATGGGTGCCTGATGGGGGAAACTCCAGCCAGCAGGTCGAAGTCTGATACTTGCGACCCTCTCTCCTACTTTGGGCTGCAGAGCGTGGCGGCACATATCAGGGTATGGTGCATGCAGAGATGCATGGTATGCTGTGTACACACAGTTTTGCCTGATGAACGAAACCGTGCTGCCATCATGATCCTTGCCGTCGGTTATCTTCTGGTTAATTGGATAATTCAGTCCGACAAACATAGAGCGTGTACCAAGGCTACTTACCAACCTCCAGTCAAAAATTCCTGAAGGCCCAGAGAAGCTGGGATCCTGCTCAAAGACCTTGCAGTGACTGTGATTGTATTCCACGAAACAACACATTCGGTACGTGCGAACGATTGTCTGATCGAGCCAGGAACCACCTGCAACTGCCATGCCGCTTTTCTTTGAAAGGTTTTGGGATTAGGAAGGGTAGGGACACCAGGCGGCCTACAATGTAGGGTCATATCAAAGTCATACAACTTGCTTGAGTGATCACAGCACTGGTACTCCCTACAGTACCTGGTACAATGCCCTAACTTGCTTGAGTAGAGTAGTAGTGGAGTAGGACTCTGCTCTACTACTAGCACCGGAGGAGTAGTATGTTATAATCTAAAATAGTTACAAACTTCAATGCCCGAGCGTGGAACGACTATGAACCGCCATCGGTGCTAACTCCAATCTTGCAAGTCATGGATTTGTTTCTTTTTAACTTTCTATACGAATCTATAGCCAGCCTGCAAGTCATGTACACTATACTGACAGTGGAACCCACAAAGTACTTAGAATACAAGATTAAGGATGCAATTAACTTTTTATAGAGGGAGAATCATACACACAATTAACTCAAATGGATTGGACATGACTCTATTATTCTCCAACGGCAACCGGTAAATTTCCTCCCGTGGGCCAGAGTAGGTTTCTCGGTTTGCATGCGGGTTTAACGGAGGGGTTTGATGGAGGCGAGGAGGCGTGTTCAGCCGGGCGTGCAGTGGACAACACAGTACTATTCGATTTGACAACTACAACTAGTATATTATAAAAAACAAAGAAGAGTAGCAGAGATAGAGATAAGAATAGAGACTAGGGAGGAGCACTATCTACTGCTTCGTGGGCTACTCATGCGCTCCATTCGGCAGCCGCAACATCCCCTACAGCCACTCCCTCCTGCGCTACATTCGGCGGGCGCTGTTGAAATTTGAGGAGCGCACTCTCGCGACTGCTAGCAGTGACGACTTCACCGATGACGACTTCTTCCCCGACCTCGGCAACCTCTTCCTCAACGACATGGGTGACAACCTCAGCGCCAATGGTGCTACCCCCGTTGCACCGTATGTGTTTCTGTCCTTCCTGTTCGAAATCATGGTAGAATTCATGTTTATAGTCCGTGTCCTAGATTCGATTTGTTCATCTACTATGCTAGTCCGCATGATTAGTTTAATCTCTGTTATAGCCATCATGATTTATTTTGTAGTAAATCTCGTAGTAACTTGCTCATATATTCAACTGGCAGAACGTCCCCTGCAGCCACTCCTGTTTCATGGACGGCCTGGTCGATGCCTCCAAGGAGCCCTTCGTCTACTGCTATGAGTGCCCGGTGCCGTTTTGGGGCTCGCAGGCGGACATCGTGCATCACCTGACGCAGGCGTGCGGCGATCACTACTGCCCCTTGGCGAAGAACATCAAGTACGAGATGTGCTACCCGTTCACCGTGCCAGAGTCGCTGGAGGATCAGCGCCGCCTGCTAGTCTCGGATGAGGACGGTAGCATATTCCTCTTGATCGTGGCCACCGGTGAGGCCCGTGCAGGCCGCCTCCACATCTCTGTAGTGTGCGTCAGGGGCGACGCCGCTAACGCTGACACTGACATGAGGCCGATGTACGGGTGCGTGCTCACTATTACTACCTGACGGTGTCCTGGACCAGGGGGTACTCACCACGTCGTCTGCTGATCTGTTAGATTGGGCCGAGGACCCCCATGGCCGTATACTCATGGGCCAGTTCGGACAGCTGCCGCATACAAGGAAGATTCCACAAGACTTGGCGATCAAGACAAGGACTCCTCCCCACCGGCGTATTCGGTTAGGACTCTTGTTATCCTAGGCCTCTGGTGCATTATATAAACCGAGGCCAGGCTAGTCGATAGAGAGACATACAATCATACCATAGGCTAGCTTTTAGGGTTTAGCCTCTCTGATCTCGTGGTGGATCAACTCTTATAATACCCATATCATCAAGAATAAATCAAGCAGGACGTAGGGTTTTACCTCCATCAAGAGGGCCTGAACCTGGGTAAAACATCCTGTCCCCTGCCTCCTGTTACCATCTGCCTTAGACGCACAGTTCGGGACCCCCTACCTAAGATCCGCCGGTTTTGACATCGACATTGATGCTTTCATTGAGAGTTCCGCTGTGTGATCGGCAAAAGGATCGATGGCTCATCTGCAGGTCAACTGCGATGCCGACATCTTCGTCGCCGGCTCGACTGGTCACCTTGGCTCGACCAAGGACCGTACTCCATCTCCGATCGTCATGTTCGGACGAGGGCCTTCATCAACATCAACTCCGATCTCTATCAAGATCATGGAGGAATCATCCATGGAGCTCGGGGGCTCAACGTCAACATTGCCCTCGGGCGACCGTGCAGTTTTTCCGAACAGCGAACTTGTATTCGCTGCCACCACCTCTTTGGGCATCGCTTTGACGATCCCTTTGGTGGAATTGTGTGGAATTAAGTCTACAACAACCACGCAAAATTTCATCGAGTTCCGATGGAGGAATCTATGACAATCTACGATATACCGGAGCCCTGTCAAATCTGGACGAGAATCTGGACGAGTTTCGGGCATGGTGTCCGGCTTCTAGCTCGGACTTCCTTTGGAAGATCCAACCGTTGATATGCTGTGGAATTCCTATATCTACCACCCCTCAAAATTTCAGCTTGATCCGACCGTCCAAACTCCGGGAACTTTCCGATTAGTGCATCACTTTTCGGATCTGTTTTCTGCGCGAAAACGAATCCGACCCGAGTTCATCTTTTTTATGAACGGGATTTTGGACATCCTTTTTGAAGGAAGTTTTGTATGGGGTGTTTTGTTTTGTTCCCGAACACATCCCACTAACTTTAAAATCTTTTGAACATAATCTTCAACATCATGCTGGTGTCAAACCAGTTCGGCAATATCGCTCCATGGCTACCGACCTGCGCTAGACGCGTCGTCACTTTGTTGAGCCGAGCTCAACTTCTTCGGATCATCATCTCGGCAAGCCGAACAAGAGTCCGGCATCGCGAAGGATAAATCACCACCAACATCGCCGCCCCACGGATTACACGGAGCGGGCATACCGGCATCGCCGCACGGTCACTTCATCAAGCCGGCATCGACCACGTCACGACGTGCATCGGCAGGGCCGCACTGTTGCTTCTTCAAGCCGGTGTCCATCACGCCGACCTACTTCGACTCATCGGCTGACATCGAGGCTTCGACATCTCGGCTGGACTGGGGGCTTCGCCATATCTTCATCAACCTATACTCCGGAGACTTCGGCGTCACTAGCCGACCAGCTCCGTCACGTTAGCTGGACCGAGGGCTTTGCCTCGGCGAGCCAACCTTTGCCAGCATCGCCGTGCCGTCGCTTTATCGCCCATCAGGCAATGAGTGCGTGGATCGAGTCCCAATTTTGGGAATCACCTTTCTTTGAATTGCTACAACAAATAAACCAGGTGCTATTAATCCTAATATTTTTTGCTTGTTTGGGTTCATTTTTCCCAAAGAATTATTATTCTGGTTTGCCCATCATATGTACGCAGGTCTATCAATGGTGGCTGCATTAGCTACGATCGCATGGTGGTTTAGTCAAGTTTCCGTACATAGTCCGGCGAACGCCGCATCCGGAACTCGGACCGACCTGTGAATTCAGGCTTTGCCACGCCTTTACCGCATCACACTGACGCCCTGCATCGACATTGACTTCGGCGCCAGTCCATATTTCTTTTATTACTCACTTTGCATAAATTATTTATTATGCAACGATTTTTTAATTATTATTACTATTATCTCCGGTTTGCACTATTTTTTGTGCACAGGAAAATGATCTAGCTGGACTATATCCTTTGGCGTCACCTCGGCTGGACGGGGGGCTTCGTCAACACTTCATTACCCCATGCCGGGGACTTCGGCATCACTCTGCCGGCCTACATTGACCGTGCTATGTCACAACTTCGGAGTGCCGAGCTCTTTGCTCCGCCACCTCGGGACCGGCTTGGGGGATGGAACCTTGTCCTGCATCAAGCTCAGACTGCATCGTCAATACCGAACACATTAACCAGCTAAGTTGCCTTCATGCTCCAAGTTTTAAATTTTTAACTTGTGTTCGATTCGACCAAGCATTATACCTTTTGGAAAAAAAGTCGCTTGTAAAAATTTCCTTGTCCAAACTTTGTTTGTGACGCACAAATTCAAATACCCGGTTTATCTGGGGGCTTCCTTTATGAAGCTTTTCCTCTTGCATATGATTATACTTGTACGGCTTCGTTCCTTGTTCGTGTATTACGCCACAATATGCACCATATTGACTTAAGCGATTTGCAAGCTGGGTTGCCTGGCTCCTGTGCTTACCCCTACGTTCCCGATTGTTCGGCTAGGGAGTAAAGGGAGCACCTCTGCGATTGTCACGACCGGGTCCTCCAAGCTCTGACCTCAGACTGGGTGAAGCCGAAAGCTAGCGCTCTTATTGTTTTCAATCATGGTCGGCACACAACGGAACTCATGAGTACAAAAAATCTATTGCACAAGTCTCATAGTAATAATGAGCACCGAAGAAAGGTATCGGTGGGGGTACTATTTTCTTCAAAGATGCTTCTTACACTTCATCTGTAATATAGCATAAGTTCCCCGAGCGCGCTTTGTCTGTTACAGCCTTATGGCCCGGTTGCCTGGTTATCGGAAACACTGTCGATATTCTCGACAGGTGGAGTACATAACACTTTTCGGTCCTTGACCGAAGAGGGAGAAGCCGACGATTGGTTAAGACGCATTTAAAGTTCGGGTGAACAAAGATATGATATTAGTACTTCGGTACATACAATCATTATACATAAAATTCTTTTACCCAAGTCACTTGGGGGCTCTTAAATTTATATGAGCCGTTTTATAATAAGTGTTCTTCTTCTTAGTTGTTGCAAAGTTTTTATTACTATTATTATTCATCACTCCTTTTTTCAACATGAGTGTGTGGTCACTAGCCGGGAAGCCTAATTTCTCTCTCAAAGCTGCTAGAGTTTAGTTTGCTAAACTGGCCTAATAAGAAGTACTCCGCCTTCGGGATAGGAGGTTGAAGCCATAGGCTGACCCGCTTGAAGTCTTGAGATAGGATGTGTCATGTTAAAGCACAACAGAAGCACTCTTTTTTTTCTAAGACCAATTTTCGGATTGGCACCGAACACTTGATCCTGTTCGGACGTCAAGTTTTTACTGACGTTTTTTTGGTTTTCCAAGCTTTTTGGCACTTTTAAACTATTTGTGTGTTTCCAGCACAAGTCTCACAGTGCAATGCCAGACACCTTTATGGATTCGGTAAAAACATTCTCGGATCTCACTATATATGCATTGGTTTTGAATTGTGTCTCCGGTCAATAGTTGGGTTGCCCAGCTCATGCGCTTGCCTCCTACGTTCCGCTTTGTTCGGCTAGTTGTGCAAAGGGAGAACCACTGTGATTGTGCTTCCATCTCACATGGTTAAGCACCTCAGTGGAGAAAGCCGAAAACTGACTGTCACAATAAGCGTAAACTGGTCAGCGATCCGATGACTGTGTTAAATGACGGGCCATTCATAACATTGGCCGAAGTGTTTATAGCTTGACCTCGACTATCGCCGAACAGTACCGGGGACTAGTAACTGGCCTCCCAAACTAAATCCTCGATATTTTGCTCTTACATTAGAGCTGAGGTTTCATGATCATGCTTAGCATGACAACCCAAAGAAAGGAACCTATAGCGGGACTATTTTCTTTGGAAGACATTTCTTATGTTAAACAGTAATATAACATACCTCTCTGCGTACCTTTGTTTATAAAACTGTATGGCCAGATTGCCTTGTTTGTCGTAAATCTTTGCCCTCATAAAGGCTTTATAAAGTAGGACAAACACTCCTCGGCTACTGGCCGAGGAGGTGGAAACCGATGGTCGGTCTACAAAGTTTTGTACAATGCAGATCCGAGCATTAATGACATAAAGTACTTGGATACATAGAGTCATTACACATAATTTGTGATTTTACTATGGATATCGATCCTTAATTCGGCCACCCGTGCCCGCATTAAGGCTCGGGGGCTACTGGGCTTCGGGCTTATTATTTAAAAATATTAAAGGGGCACATCGATCCCCTGATCTGGTGTTGCCTCCCGACCAGTGTCTCAGGGGCTACTGCATTGCATGTCCAATGCAGAAAATTTTAAGTGCAATATAGTTTCCGAGGAGATTTTGATCCTTAGGTTGGTCGGCCGCACCCAACCTAAGTCTCGAGGACTGAGCACGCCGCTTTTTGTGTCCCGAAGTATTCTGCCGAGCTAGGAGTTGATCCTCAGACCGATTTTGCAAATCAACCTGAGTCTCAGCGGCTACTGGGATCAGCGGTCTTATGTCATCCTTCAGGTGCATCTCGGGTTTTAGACCGATACACACCTTGAGGGCTACTAGCTATATATCTCGGCAGAGAATAAATTGCACCAATAAAAAATATTGACAAAAAATCGGCCCACAGTCGGGGTGGTGCACCACCTCGGAAGCAGTCCGGCATAAAGCTCGGGCGCTAGTGGCTGGCTCCATAGAGGGCATTTCCGGCATTAAGCTCGGCTAAACTCCTTCAACTTTTTTGAACCAAGGTGATTTATGACACCTGGATATAGTCCGGCGTTGGAGCTCGGATACAGTCCGGTTTTGGAGCTTGGACATAGTCCGGCGTTGGAGCTCGAATACAGTCCGACGTTGGAGCTTGGACATAGTGCGGCGTTGGAGCTCGGACACATTCCGGCATTCGAGCTTGGAAGTGGTCCGGCATTGGTGCTCAGCTGCAAAAGATACCTCGAATGCAGTCCGGCATTAGAGCTCGGACGCAAGAGGACACTGCCTCCCGGGAACAACTTCAAACCCGAGGTGTAGCATAAAAATAATAAGGCATTGATAAAGGCCGGAAACTTAAAGGGGCTCCTCGGATACCCGACGTGTAAACTCTTCGAATGCATTTCAGTGATCCTCAAGATCGAAGATGAGAAGATTTGTTGAACCAGTTTTCAAGACCGACAACCGAAGATGAAGAACAGTTCGGAAGAATAAAGGAGCGTCCCTAACTTGAAGACCGGTTCAGGGGGCTACTGACGGTGTCCTGGACTAGGGGGTACTCACCACGTCGTCTCCCGATCTGTTAGATTGGGCCGAGGACCCCCATGGCCGTATACTCATGGGCCAGTTCGGATAGCTGCCGCATACAAGGAAGATTCCACAAGACTTGGCGATCAAGACAAGGACTCCTCCCCACCGGCGTATTCGGCTAGGACTCTTGTTATCCTAGGCCTCTGGTGCATTATATAAACCGAGGCCAGGCTAGTCGATAGAGAGACATACAATCATACCATAGGCTAGCTTTTAGGGTTTAGCCTCTCCGATCTCGTGGTAGATTAACTCTTGTAATACCCATATCATCAAGAATAAATCAAGCAGGACGTAGGGTTTTTAGCTCCATCATGAGGGCCCGAACCTGGGTAAAACATCGTGTCCCCTGCCTCCTGTTACCATCTGCCTTAGACGCACAGTTCGGGACCCCCTACCCGAGATCCGCCGGTTTTGACACCGACACTACCCCTCGGAGGTACGTGGGCAACGACATTGGCTACGTCAAGCTGACTTGGACTCCGCCGAGCTGGGACCTTCCCGCCGATGTGGACATGGAAGACGCATGGTATTATTTGACCCCCAACAATGTGCATGGGGACTCCAAGGAGGTTCACCTGGACATCTGCATTACTAAGTTAAATGTTGATCATTAGTCTTCGCTCAATGTAATCCGCTGTCTAAGAATGTGGAGACTTCCATGCATGATCTTGCTCTATTGGAGTATCGCGCATGAATAAAAGTGTATCCATTTATGGTTTAGTCTAGAATCTTCCATGTATGAATTTTTACTACAGTACTGGTGAAAGACTTATGATGAACCATTTCTTACATATCCTCTGCCCCCTTCCAAGTCATCCTGATTTAATCCCTCCATCTAGGTGTATAAGGGCATGGTTAATACTTAAATAGTATAACCAACTGTTGACTATAAGAAAGTGCCATGTCATCTGTAGCCAACATGTATAACAATGGATACTCAAAAACTAATTCTTGAAGATCATTTCCTGCAAAGCACAATAAGAGTTATTTCTTCACAAATTTTGGATGCAGGTTGAACAGTTGAACGCTTTTGTTTTCAAAAGATACTTTTTTATCTATTTCACCCGGATGTTTGTGAGCTCTAGAGATGAGATAATATCTGAACAAACCTATCGATACCCGTTACACATGAGATGACCCCCACATCCTTTGTCAAAATAAACAACTCCCCGATCAATGCATTTCACTCTTCCGTGCAACGCACGGGCACCTTACTACAGATTAGTATGACCAAAAATTGAACTAACATTATATATAGTACGATAAATGATGATGCATGTCACCTAAAATTATATCATTGAAAACTGTGTTCAAATACGAATCAAACGATATTGTTTTTGTTGACATGCACTAACATTTTGTCAGTTAAATCTTCAGTCAAATTCAATGGGGGATAAACCACGACCGATGTAGTAGTACTAGTGTAGAGGGCGGCGCTGCACGGGAGTCTCACCCGCTTGTGGCGCGGCAGTAAAGCCGTGATATCACAAAACCCAACCACTCCCAGTAATAAGTGGCCTGGTAAAATAAACAAACAAGCAACCATCACATCCGTCTGTCTTTTTTGCATTTCATCTCTCTGCATTTACTTTCTCCGATTCATCTCGCACACTCGATCCCTAGCTACTACTCCTAGTATCCCTAGCTACTACTCCTAGGGCCAGTTCTTTTGGCGGCTTCCCCATCTTTTCCCATAAGAATAGTCACAGTGGAGAGTAACATTAAGGCGCCCCACTCATTTATTTGGGCTTCTAAACTACTACTAGTAGTACCTCCGTCCTGGTTTATTCCTCACCATTGTAATTTGTGCTAAATTTTGACCAAAGATTGTAAAATGTTAGTGCATGTGACATGCACTAACATTTCATTAGTTAAATTTATGATCAAAATTTGACACAGATTACAATGGGGACCAATAAACGAGGACGGAGGTAGTAGTTATGGGATTACTAATGTAGAAGCCTAAAAGAACTGGCCCCTGGTACTCCTACTACTAGTAGTAATCAAGATGGAATTCCAATTGCACGACACAACTTGTTAGGCAAAAAATTCGATACAGGGTGTAGGAAGCGGTTTGGGAATTTGCATGCCTTTCCAACTAGCGAGATACTCCGTACAAAGTACGACAGAGAAATAACCACAGAGAAGGAAGCTAAAAGTAAACAATCAAACGAGCATTTTTGCATTTGTTTTGCATTGAATCGTTTCACAAGCTTGACTAGTGCTGTTTTTCTACTTTTACAAAAACTGCATCGTAATGTTAAAACGTGCATTTGCACATACATAAGTAATAGTAGTACTCCCTCCGTCTAGGTGTATAAGTCTTCCCTCCTTCTTGGTAACGGTGCACAACCAAAGATGACTTATTGACCTGGACGGAGGGAGTAGCACAGTCTGCAAGCATATATAGAGAGAGACGTGTAGTGCGATAGTATATAGTAAAGTTTGTGCTATATGCACGTACTTGCAAAATGCGTACAAATACACAAGGTTTCCAAACTTTCCCTTTTACATATTTAATTAAGGACGCTAATAATTCCTAAACGTTCGGGATTTATCATTTGCGTCCCAAAACTAATGAGATCACCTTACGAAACAAAAATTATACTCCTCCTAAAAGCCACGACGCTCGCAGGAGCGCTTGCGGCGCACCACGAGTGCCCTGGTGCGCGGCCGTTTCCCAGCGCGCTGACACAACGCCTCATCCTCATCCTCGCAACACGCAGGTGCTGATTGGCGGCTTGCCGGCGGGCGAGCGCGATCTCACCGGTGTGATGATCCGACGCCAACAGGTACTCCTCCTCGCTGGAAGCGTGCACCCAGTCCATGTACCGCCAAGCGTAGATGAGGCGCTTGGGCCCGACTGCACTCAGGGCGTCGGCACGGGCGTCCTCCGCCACCCTCACGGCCCTCGCACGAGCATTCTGCCAAAGAGCTAATTGCCTGACTCTCTCGGACGCGACATAGGCCTCCCATGCAGCTTGTTCCGCGGTGCGCTTCTCTTCCTCGGCCTTCTTCTCCGCCTCTATTTTGGCGCGCTCTGCTGGAGGCAAAGCCTCCCACAAGGCGACATCCATTTCTTTCCAAAGCTCTTCAAGGCTAGGGGGCTCGGCGGGCGGCGCAGCATTCTCCTCGTAGCGGGGAGCCGGCGCGTCCTCTGACACGCGTGCTGGCGAGATTGGGAACGCCGACGTGTCCACCTCAATGCGTCGCGGCGAGGAGCGGAACACTGACGTGTCCTCCTCGACTAGTGGCGGCGAGGAGTGGAACACCGACGCGTCCTCCTCGACTAGTGGCGGCGAGGAATGGAACATCGACGCGTGACCGTCCGCGCGGTGCAGCGAGGGGCGCCTAGGGCTTGGGAGGGGCGATGCCATTGTGGTCGACGTGAGAGGGAGGGGGAGGAGATAGCGATGAACGTGAACGTGATGGGGAGGAGATAGCGATGTTGTGGGAGGCACATTATTTATAGAGAGCAATGGCACACCTACGTAAGATATGGACTGAGCTGCACTGACTTAACGGTAGGTCTAGTTGCGTCACTGATATATGGGCCAGACCCCTATTAGGCCCATATGTCAGTGACCCAATGCACCTGCAGTTAAGTAACAGCTACGTGGGCATATTTGTTGGAGTAAATTATGGGGGAGGGAAGGGGTGGAAATATTGCTGGTCACAACGGATTGGACGAGCGCGGGGGGAGGAGAGTCATGCATGCAGATTTTTTCCACACGGGGTGGAGTGGTGGGACCGCCGGAGGGAGAAGGAGAGTCTGGCAGGCATATTATTTCCACACATGGAGAGGAAAAGATTTGGAGACGAACGGGCTTCCTGCAGGTATGGGGAACGGTGCATAATAAGTCTCATCTTGCATGCCGGGCTAGGTATAGTCTCAAGTCATTAAAAACATACACGCCCCACACATGTTCATACTTCAAGGTGCACTAAATTATTGCATGCGATGATTAAGGCTGGCCATAATGGTGGTATCTTAGCTGGTATCATGCACACGGGAATAGCAAACATGCTGATGCAGTAGTTTTTTTAATCAAAGAAGGGTTTCCCCCTTATTATTTTCATTACTGAAAACCAACATCTAAATCTAAACATAGTATTTGCCCTAGAACTACCAGGTTCAACATCTCGCAACATAAACCCATACAACCATACGCCAAGGAGGTACGTAGTAGGTAGTACTATGAATTCCATTTTCGCTCCATACCAATCGTTCTAAAAACTACTTATTACTTATAACGCGCCATTGAAAATCGGAACTCTTAACCCCGCTAAAAAATGATATTTTAAACGTGGCTACTCGATCTGTGGCAACTGGCGAGCCACCACCTCCAAGTCGTTCACCTGTGGTCCCGACCATCAACTCCTACGGATCAAATTATCACGCGAGCTTACTATTCCTACAAAGGTGCGCTCCACCACGTACCCGGTACCAGCAAATGTAGCAATCGTGCACCTAGGGTTTTAGGGTTTATTTGTTAATGTTGCCTTTACGTAACACTCATGTGTGCGAGACACCGAGAGACCGACTGCGTGTGTGCGCCTCTTCTCTTCGTATATGTACTCCACCGTTTGTCTGGTGTCCACAAAATTATAATAACTACTAGCAATGTGCCAATGCGTTGCCACACGATCTGAGTAGATTAATACATATTCACCGATTTGATAGAAAAAAAGTCTAGTTTTGAAATACGTATATCACTAAAAAATGTTATGTTTCACTCAAAATATATTCCTTTGGCGGTTTTGATGAGATAAGGGAGGTGTCGGTGTCAAAACCGACGGATCTCGGGTAGGGGGTCCCGAACTGTGCGTCTAGGCCGGATGGTAACAGGAGGCAGGGGACACGAAGTTTTACCTAGGTTCGGGCCCTCTTGATGGAGGTAAAACCCTACGTCCTGCTTGATTAATATTGATGATATGTGTAGTACAAGAGTTGATCTACCACAAGATTAGAGAGGCTAAACCCTAGAAGCTAGCCTATGGTATGATTGTATGTTATGGTTGTTGCCCTACGGACTAAAACCCTTCGGTTTATATAGACACCGGAGAGGGTTAGGGTTACACAAGGTCGGTTACAAAGGAGATATCCATATACGTATTGCCTAGCTTGCCTTCCACGCCAAGTAGAGTCCCATCCGGACATGAGACGAAGTCTTCAATCTTGTATTTTCATAGTCTAACAGTCCGGCTAATGGAGATACTCCGGCTGTTCGGAGACCCCCTAATCCAGGACTCCCTCAGTAGCCCCTGAATCAGGCTTCAATGACGATGAGTCCGACGCGCAGTATTATCTTCGGCATTGCAAGGCGGGTTCCTTCTCCGAATACATCACAGAAGAATTTGAATACGAGGATAGTGTCCGACCCTGCCAAATAAGTTCCACATTCCACCGCAGAGAGAATAATATTTTCGCAGATCTAATTTGCTGGCTTGTTTTGGCAGCACGACGTTATGTCATGGCCCGGTGATTATTCGAACCATTTCTTTTAACCAGCTCCACACATAACGCGAGGCGGTTTCTTGACACGTCTTGCCGAAGCGGAGATCGTGTTCCCCCAATTACGGGATTCTCATTAATGCGGTCGTGGGTAACCCAACCGTGTCTAGGACTCCTAGATTATAGGCAAGTCCCAAACGGCTACGGAGAGGACGCTTGATATTCACCCTCTTTATAAGGGGACAAGGTTTTCGCTTTTTCCCTCTCGTGCCCAATTGAACCCTTCCCTCGCCTTGAGTTATAACACCCAAAGCCCAGGTTAGGTGCTCCGGATCTTCAATCATGTCCGGATCCAGTAGACGCCCTCCTCCGTTACAGAAGAGGACATTAAGAAGTTGAGGGAGGCCAGATACCTGACCGCCGAGGTCTCGCATCGGCTGCCTGCTCGAGGGCAGATCGTCTCTACTCCCGAACCCAACGAGAACGTTGTGTTCATCTCCCACTTCCTCCAAGGTCTAGGCCTCACTCTGGATCCTTTCGTCAGGGGTTTGATGTTCTATTACAGGCTAGATTTCCACGATCTAGTTCCGGACTCCTTTCTCCACATCTCGACATTTATTGTCGTGTGAGAGGCCTTCCTCCGCGTTACCCCTCACTTCGGCATATGGCTCAAGACCTTTGAAGTAAAGCCGAAGATGATCGAGGGGCAACATGCAGCGTGCGGAGGTGCATCAATAGGCAAGATGGAAGGAGCTCCATGGCCAAAAGGTTCCTTTCCATAGGTGTCCGAATTATGGCAACGAGAGTGGTTTTACGTCACGGCCCCCAGAAGTGCCAAGTGGGCGGCTGCCCCCGCTTTCCGTTAGGGCCCCCCACCATAACTGATGTCATGGATTAGCAGAGGTCTGAGCTGGGTTCCAGCCAAGGATGTGCCTATACTGCAAAGCTCCATCCAAGATCTCTTCGAAGGAGATTTTAATTTGGTTGCGGTAATACAAGTTATGCTGGTTCGTCAAGTCCAGCCTTGCAAACGCCGGCCCCTTCGCTTGTGGGAGTTCAACCCAGAGGGACCACGTGCCATTCAAAGTTTCCTCGGCCTGACGCACGAGGAGATGTACAAGTCATTCTTCGGTCCTCAAGTAGAATGTCCGGATATTACCGAGGACGTGGTCCTGAGCAGTAACAAACTTGTTGAGGAACAAACTTTGTCTTGGGGTATTGATCTTCTTCCCACTCAACTCCATTGGCATTGAACTTTCGTTCAAAACCAACACCTTGATTCTTCCGGTGCATTCCTTGCTTGCGCACAATTTCCTCGAATTGCTTACTCCTGGCAAGGCTTTTGTACACTCATTTCTCTATAATTCCCTTCAATAAGCTATTTTCTTGCTCAAGTGTAACTTGGCTAAGAGAATCATTAGTTGAATTAAGAGAACTACTAGAAGCAACAATATTGGATTTAGCATGATCATTGTTACTGCTAGAGGAAGAATCTTTCTTGTTCTTGTTACTAGAATTGACTTGAGGCATGTAAGTGGATAAGAGCAAACGCTTGGCAATGTAAGAAGAACTTTTCTTGCGGAGATCATCATTGATTGCTTTTAAGAACTCATGCTCTTGCTCAAGATTGAGATTTTCCAAGCGTAATTTCTCATGAGCTCTTAAAAGTTCTCGATGATCTTCGAAGATAGTTTCATGAGCTAACTTAAGAGTGTTTAGTTCTTTAGTTAGAGCCTCAATCTTCTCCTTATCATTGTCATTCATTTTATCTTGATTAGCATGATTAATTGACGTTTCATCATAGTATTCATCACTAGAGTTGTCAACAAGCAAATCATCACCTAACAAGTCATCTTCATCACTATTGAAATCAACATACTCGGGGTGTGTTACCTTAGGACCTTTGGCCATGAAGCATCTTCCAATTCCTTCATTTGGTGAGTCAAATATGTGTAGGAGTTGGTTGACACAAGTGCTAGACCGGCAACACCTTCATCTTGAGTATCTTCGGAGTCGGAGTGATAACTTCTCTCGGAGTGGCTGTCGGAGTCGGAGCCGGATACCCATTCACCAACATGAGCTTGATGTCTTCGTTTTGTGTAGCTCCTTGATGATTTTTCCTTCCTTTCCGAATCCTTGCTTCTCCGTGAGTATCTTCGTTCATAACGATCATCTCTACTCCTTCTCTCTCTTGTGGTGATTCTTTGCTTCTTCTTTTTGGAGAATTCTTCTCTTCTCTTGTAGGGAGCCGTACACTCATTGGAATAGTGTCCGGGTCTTCCACAACTGTAGCAGTTTCGCTCTCGACTAGAAGATCTTTTGTCATTGTAGGACCTTGACTTGAAGCTTCTATCTTTGCTTCTACTCTTGTAGAACTTGTTGAAGTTCTTCACCATTAAGCTCAATTCTTCATTGAAGTCTTGTTTCTCACTTGATGATGTAGGGGCTTCACATGAGGCTTTGTAGGCACCACTTGATTTGTTGTGAAGTTCCTCTTTATCCTTAAGTGACATCTCATGAGCAACAATTCTTCCAATCACCTCCGTTGGCTTGAGATCTTTGTAATTGGGCATCATTTGGATAAATGTGCACACGGTATCATATTTTCCATCCAAGGCTCTTAGAATCTTCTTGATGATGAATCTGTCGGTCATCTCTTCACTTCCTAAGCCGGCAATCTCATTTGTGATGAGAGCAAGCCTAGAGTACATTTCAGAACACCTTCACCATCCTTCATCTTGAACTTGTCAAGTTGGCTTTGAAGCACATCCAACTTGGATTCCTTGACGGAGTCGGTACCTTCGTGCATATCAATCAAAGTGTCCCAAATTTCCTTTGCATTCTCAAGACGGCTGATTTTGTTGAATTCTTCGGGGCACAATCCGTTGAAGAGAATATCACAAGCTTGAGCATTGTATTGCAACATCTTCAACTCATCCGCGGTAGCTTCACGGTTTGGTTCTTTCCCATCAAAGAAGTCACCTTGCAAACCAACACACACAATAGCCCAAACAACGGGGTTATGTCCAAGAATATGCATTTTCATTTTATGCTTCCAACTAGCAAAATTAGTACCATCAAAGTAAGGACCTCTACGGTGGTAATTTCCCTCGGTAGACGCCATACTCTCCTAGGTTGTGAAACCAAGGCTATGATCACCAAAGCTATGGATCAAAGCAAATGGAGACCAAAGCTCTGATACCACTTGAAGGATCGAAAGTATGTCTAGAGGGGGGTGATTAGACTACTTGACAAAATAAAAGCTTAACCTTTTTCCAATTTTAGTTCTTGGCAAATTTTAGCTATTTTAAGACAAGTCAAGCAATCATCACACAATTCAAGCAAGTATGCAAAGAGTATATTGGCAGCGGAAAGTAAAGCATGCAACTTGCAAGAATGTAAAGGGAAGGGTTTGGAGAATTCAAACGCAATTGGAGACACGGATGTTTTTCCCGTGGTTCGGATAGGTGGTGCTATCCTACATCCACGTTGATGGAGACTTCAACCCACGAAGGGTAACGGTTGCGCGAGTCCACGGAGGGCTCCACCCACGAAGGGTAATGGTGCGCGAGTCCACGGAGGGCTCCACCCACGAAGGGTCCACGAAGAAGCAACCACCATGAAGGTTCCACGAAGAAGCAACCTTGTCTATCCCACCATGGCCATCGCCCACGAAGGACTTGCCTCACTAGCGGTAGATCTTCACGAAGTAGGCGATCTCCTTGCCCTTACAACTCCTTGGTTCAACTCGACACCTACCAATCTAGGAGACACCACTCTCCAAGAAGTAACAAATGGTGTGTTGATGATGAACTCCTTGCTCTTGTGCTTTCAAATGATAGTCTCCCCAACACTCAACTCTCTCTCATAGGATTTGGATTTTGTGGAAAGAAGATTTGAGTGGAAAGCAACTTGGGGAAGGCTAGAGATCAAGATTCATATGGTAGGAATGGAATATCTTGGTCTCAACACATGAGTAGGTGGTTCTCTCTCAGAACATATGAGTTGGAATTGTGTATGTGTTCTGATGGCTCTCTCCACGAATGAAGAGGAGGTGGAGGGGTATATATAGCCTCCACACAAAATCCAACCGTTACACACAGTTTTCCAATCTCGGTGGGACCAAATCAACAAACTCGGTCGGACCGAAAAGGTAAACGTAGTGACCGTTAGAGATTTTCGGTGGGACTGACATGCAACTCGGTAGGACCGATATGGTTAGGGTTTGGGCATAACGTAATCTCGGTGAGACCGATTACACAAACTCGGTGAGACCGATTTTGGTAATAAGCTAACCAGAGAGTTGGTCAGGTAAACTCGGTGGGACCGATTTGCTCTTTCGGTGAGACCGAAAAGTTACAAAAAGGAAATAGAGAGTTTACACTGCAATCTCGGTGGGACCGATTCGCTCTTTCGGTGAGACCGAAAAGTTATGAAAGGGAAACAGAGAGTTTGCAATCCCATCTCGGTGAGACCGAGATCTCTATCGGTAGAACCGAATTGCTAGGGTTTGGCAGTGGCTTATGACAAGTGAAACTCGGTGGCGCCGGATAGAAAGAATCGGTAGGACCGAGTTTGGCTTAGGGTTTAGGTCATATGTGGATATGGGAAAGTAGTTGAGGGTTTTGGAGCATATCACTAAGCACATGAAGCAAGAGGCTCATTAAGCAACACCTCATCCCTCCTTGATAGTATTGGCTTTTCCTAAAGACTCAATGTGATCTTGGATCACTAAAATATAAAATGAAGAGTCTTGAGCTTTTGAGCTTGAGCCAATCCTCTGTCCTTAGCATTTTGAGGGTTCCACTTTCACATCCATGCCATGCCAATCATTGAGCTTTCCTGAAATAGTCATCTTGGAATAGCATTAGCTCAATGAGCTATATGTTGTTATGAATTACCAAAACCACCTAGGGATAGTTGCACTTCAATCTCCCCCTTTTTGGTAATTGATGACAACATATAGATCAAAGCTTCAACAAATGATAATAAGCATGAAATATATCTTCGCTTTGGACATGTAAGAGCTCCCCCTAAATTTGTGCATATTTAAAATTTGCTTTGGACTGCAAATGCACAAAGAGTTAGAGTCATGGGTTACTCTTCCATGTCACATACATCTTGGTGGAGCGCTTAAAATGATAAGAATGAAATACATGCACTCATCACCAAGAATAGCGAATGATCACATAAGATAGATAAGATGATAATATTAAGCAAACATTAAGTGTAGCTTATGATCAAACACATGATCATCAATGTCTCACGAGCAATGACATAGTATCTCACACAAAAGCAAACAAAGTTCGAAAAACCACCAAATAAAACAAGAGAGAATAAAAGCAACACTAAAAGCAACACTCTCTCTCGAAGCCTATGATATATACATTTTCTCCCCCTTTGGAAACAAGTTACCAAAAAGTTCCTAGAAAATGCATAGTGCTAAGTCGACACTCAGGCTTGATCTTCAGGTGGTGGTGGAGTCCGGAGCACTCCAAGGATGAAGCCTTCTGTAGACGTGGTCGAAGTCGAGGCTGAAGTGGACGCTGGAGCTGGTGGAACTGAGGCTGTAGCTGGTGCAGACGTGGTGGCTCTGGGGTCAGCAACTGGCACTGCAGACGACCTCGGACCTCGTGGCACTCTGGCAAAGGCATCAGTTGTAGTCTTGCCTCTCCTCTCCTGCATGTCATCCTGGAGCTGCTCCACTGCAGTCTGAATCTCGGTCACTTTGACATCCAAGTCATAGAACTTTTGTTCCATGATCCTCTCTAAGCTTGCCTGGTTCTGAGTTAGGGTGGCTAGTCCTTGCTCAATCCGCAGGGTGGATGCAATCAAGTAACCAAGCTGCTCTTGTTTGGTTTTCAGGAAATATTCAGATGCCTCCTCTTGAGTAGGCATCTTGGCAGCTTTCTCCTTCCTCGCCTTCTCCTTCTTGGCTTGTGCTTGGGCAGATGATGGCTCATTCTCAGTCATGACCACTTGATTATCTTCAAAGTCTGGACGGATGGGCAGGTGTTCCTTGTCCAATAAGTATATGCCCGTGCCCGTCTTAGAGTTGATGAGCTCCTGAGTCTGTGGGGCATATCCACAGCTCCTCTTCTGGTCTGCTGTTGTCCTCTTGATTGTTTCAATCATAAGGCTCATGACTTTGAATTTCTGTGGCACATCAAAGATATGAAGCAAGTTGATCGCGTGGCCCCTGATCATCTTGTGATCTCCAGACTTGGGCAATAGGGTGTGCCTAAGAATCCAGTTAATGGTTGGCAGCCCTGACAGAAGATAGTGTACTGAGCCAAACTTGAACGTATCAAGTGCTTCATTTGGAATCTCCTTGTACATGTTTGACATTGAGTTGTGGTCCATCTTCTTCTTGGCATAAATGTCCAAGTCATCGTCATGCTCTTTTGGGGCATTAATCAGCTGAGCCCATTCAGCAACTGTAGACTGGTACCTCGTACCCTCTGACATCCATACAATCCTGCCATCTGGATAGAAATGGGCTGTGGAGTAGAACTGCATGATGAGTTCCTCGTTCCACTTTGTGAGCTTCTGCCCAACAAAGTCCTCTACTCCACATGCCTTGAAGCTGTCCTGCACTCCAGGGTAGTACTCTTTGTTGTCCTTGATGTATTGCCAATCAACCCATCTCATATCACAGACAATTGGCTTCTTGTCTAGCAGCACTGTCTCATAAAAGTCTTGCTGCTCCTTGGTGTGAAACCTATACTCAACTGCAGTCCTTCTCCTTGAAGCATACGGGTCTGCTTCTCTCCACTTATGGAGCCCTAAATCTCTCCTGAGTTTCATATCCTCAGCCACAGGATGAGCATCGTTGTGGTCTGGGATCTTGGGCTTGAGCTTTCTAAGAACATTCTCTTCTTCTTCTTCTGCAGCTTCAGGCACTGGGGCCTTGTTCTTCTCAGTAGCTGGGATGCTTCTTGTGTTCCTCTTTGGCTTTGGCTTTGGAGCTGGCTTGGCCTTGGAAGCAGCTGCCCCTGTTCTTATGGCATCACCCATCAGCTTGGGTGCCTTAGGTGCTGGTGTAGCTACCTCTTCTTCTTCCTCCTCATCTTCCATGATGGAAGCCTTGCCAAGCACTCTGGCTACAGTTTTCTTCACCCTTTCTTTCCTCTTCTTGCCTTCAGCAGCAACTGGCTCAATGGGAGTGGGCTTCTCAGTTGAAGCTCTGGCCTTTGACATAGGCTGCTTGCCTACTGGCCTTTTGATCTTCATCCCTAGTTTTATGCCCTGTGCTGGCTCAACTCTCTTGGAAGTTGCTTCCTCTTCTGCCACATAATCCTCATCTTCTGAGTCTGAGGTTCTCTTCTTTCTCTGTCTTGTGGCAGCTTTAGGCAGATTTCTAGGGGTGCTCCTGCTGCCATCATCTGGGGAACTTGAGGGACTAGTGCCCTCACTCATCTGCACTTGCTGCTCTGACAAGTTCTGGCTATCACTTTGGTCTGACATGATGCAAACTCTGACTGCTGACCCTGTGAATAGGTTATAGATGAGATAGAGTGGATAAGCATCACAAAATGCAGAGATTTTTGCAAAAGAATCATTCAAAAACTTAGTTTTAGTTTCCCACTGAAAGCATCTCGGATCTACCGATTTCTAAACTCGGTGATACCGAAGCAGTTTTGGCACCTAAACTAGTGAACTCGGTCAGACCGAGTCACAGTTCGGTGGCACCGAGACTGCTAGGGTTTCACAGAGTTCCAAAATCGGTCACATCGATAAGTAATTCTCGGTCAGACCGAGTCTCACTTGTGCAATGGCATAAGCCAAATCGGTGGGACCGAGTTTTTCAACTCGGTGGGTCCGAGATGGTTTCGGCGGAAACCTAACCCTAAAATTTTCAAATTAAACCTAATCTACGAGTTCATTGACTGGATAGAAGTTTAACAAACGTGGCAAGAATCATGATGATCAGAATGTGCTAAGAATCGGATTGGGGAATAGCACAAAGATCGAGTCCATACCCTAGTTCGGCGGAGACTCGCTACGGCGGCAACGGCGGGGTTGAATTTCCGTTGACGGCGACGGAGACCAGCGACTGGAGGCGGCTGGCGGCGAGGAGACGATCCGGAGACCAAGTTGGCAGAGCAGGCTATCGCGCGGGCGAAGGGGTTCGGAGAAATTTCCAAATTTTTGCCCGTGACTATATATAGCCCGACCCTGTCGGTGTGACCGAGTGGAACAACTCGGTGGCACCGAGATGCAAAACTGTATACAGTTGTTGCAACTCGGTGTGACCGAATGGTTCAAATCGGTTGCACCAAGATCGAAAACCTAGATCAACTTAATGATCTCGGTAGGACCGAAAGTAGGGTATCGGTCAGACCGAGAATCATAAAGAGGTTTTGGAAGTTTAAGTCTATGACGAATCGGGGACTCCGAGCGCTCCTCACACAGAGTGGTTCGAATCTGACTTGATCAAATTTTGTGATGTAGCATGAATAGAGTTTGAGACGAGAAAAGCATAGATAGCTAGAGGAGGTTCTTAGGCATTCTTGTCCATCCACTTGGCAAAAGGAAATAAAACCAAACAATCAAAACAACAAGTGGATGTCCTCGAATGAGTAAAATATGCAACCAACATGCTCACACAATAAGATGGCAAATGAAATATGTGACAAGGCATGCACAACCAATTCTAGCATCTATCAAGCAATTTGCGATGACAAGGTCATCTATATATATGAGTATATTGACTTAGGAGTCAAGTGAGAACACTTGATCATAGGTCATACTCATCGTTTAAGCTCAAGTGGGGTTACCACTTTTACATAAAGCATTGTTGTGTTCACATCTTTAGAGTTGCTTTAGCTCAAGTCTTAGAGTAAAGCTCCCCCTAGATGTGATATCCCCCCTTAGAGGGATGAACTAACCTCGGGTTTTGTCGATGATGACTTCATGTAGATGTTGAAGATGTGGATGCTCAATGTTGATGTAGATCACTTGGAGCTATCCATTTGAGTGAATTACACTTTTAATACCTACATGGGTTAGTCCCACAAGGAACAAACAAGGATATCCATAGACATAGAGTGATGCACACACAAGATGATGTCCATGAAAACTTTTAGGTTATCTTGTCCCTTGTCTTACCAACAAGAGGGTTTGTGACTCCTTGAACTAGTGCAAGATGTGGAAGTTGATTGCACTTGTTCTTGCCAAAATGATAAGAGTGAAGTATGTTGGCGGAGTCACCCTCAAGAACTCTCTAGTTCTTCTTCTTTTGGATCCACACCATCCTGATGGGAATCCTTGGAGTTGTAGTCGTACTTGATGAAGTGGAACTTGAAGTAGTCTTGGGAATCCACTTGACTAAGGTCTTAGGAGCTTCTTCAAATGCATCAATTTCCTCTTGAAGCTTGTCCTTGCCTTTTTGCTTGTAGTCTTGTGGTGGAAGATCATCTTGAGCTTGTGTCCCCTTGAAAGAAGTATCATACTTCTCTTGTTGAGGAACAAACTTTGTCTTGGGGTATTGATCTTCTTCCCACTCAACTCCATTGGCATTGAACTTTCATTCAAAACCAACACCTTGATTCTTCCGGTGCATTCCTTGCTGGCGCACAATTTCCTCGAATTGCTTACTCCCGGCAAGGCTTTTGTACACTCCTTTCTCTATAATTCCCTTCAATAAGCTATTTTCTTGCTCAAGTGTAACTTGGCTAAGAGAATCATTAGTAGAATTAAGATAACTACTAGAAGCAACAATATTGGATTTAGCATGATCATTGTTACTGCTAGAGGAAGAATCTTTCTTGTTCTTGTTACTAGAATTGACTTGAGTCATGTAAGTGGATAAGAGCAAACGCTTGGCAATGTAAGAAGAACTTTTCTTGCGGAGATCATCATTGATTGCTTTTAAGAACTCATGCTCTTGCTCAAGATTGAGATTTTCCAAGCGTAATTTCTCATGAGCTCTTAAAAGTTCTCGATGATCTTCGAAGATAGTTTCATGAGCTAACTTAAGAGTGTTTAGTTCTTTAGTTAGAACCTCAATCTTCTCCTTATCATTGTCATTCATTTTATCTTGATTAGCATGATTAATTGACGTTTCATCATAGTATTCATCACTAGAGTTGTCAACAAGCAAATCATCACCTAACAAGTCATCTTCATCACTATTGAAATCAACATACTCGGGGTGTGTTACCTTAGGACCTTTGGCCATGAAGCATCTTCCAATTCCTTCATTTGGTGAGTCAAATATGTCGTAGGAGTTGGTTGACACAAGTGCTAGACCGGCAACACCTTCATCTTGAGTATCTTCGGAGTCGGAGTGATAAGTTCTCTCGGAGTGGCTGTCGGAGTCGGAGCCGGATACCCATTCACCAACATGAGCTTGATGTCTTCGTTTTGTGTAGCTCCTTGATGATTTTTCCTTCCTTTCCGAATCCTTGCTTCTCCGTGAGTATCTTCGTTCATAACGATCATCTCTACTCCTTCTCTCTCTTGGTGGTGATTCTTTGCTTCTTCCTTTTGGAGAATCTTCTCTTCTCTTGTAGGGAGCCATACACTCATTGGAATAGTGTCCGGGTCTTCCACAACTGTAGCAGTTTCGCTCTCGACTAGAAGATCTTTTGTCATTGTAGGACCTTGACTTGAAGCTTCTATCTTTGCTTCTACTCTTGTAGAACTTGTTGAAGTTCTTCACCATTAAGCTCAATTCTTCATTGAAGTTTTGTTTCTCACTTGATGATGTAGGGGCTTCACATGAGGCTTTGTAGGCACCACTTGATTTGTTGTGAAGTTCCTCTTTATCCTTAAGTGACATCTCATGAGCAACAATTCTTCCAATCACCTCCGTTGGCTTGAGATCTTTGTAATTGGGCATCATTTGGATCAATGTGCACACGGTATCATATTTTCCATCCAAGGCTCTTAGAATCTTCTTGATGATGAATCTATCGGTCATCTCTTCACTTCCTAAGCCGGCAATCTCATTTGTGATGAGAGCAAGCCTAGAGTACATTTCAGCGACACCTTCACCATCCTTCATTTTGAACTTGTCAAGTTGACTTTGAAGCACATCCAACTTGGATTCCTTGACGGAGTCGGTACCTTCATGCATATCAATCAAAGTGTCCCAAATTTCCTTTGCATTCTCAAGACGGCTGATTTTGTTGAATTCTTCGGGGCACAATCCGTTGAAGAGAATATCACAAGCTTGAGCATTGTATTGCAACATCTTCAACTCATCCGCGGTAGCTTCACGGTTTGGTTCTTTCCCATCAAAGAAGTCACCTTGCAAACCAACACACACAATAGCCCAAACGGCGGGGTTATGTCCAAGAATATGCATTTTCATTTTATGCTTCCAACTAGAAAAATTAGTACCATCAAAGTAAGGACCTCTACGGTGATAATTTCCCTCGCTAGACGCCATACTCTCCTAGGTTGTGAAACCAAGGCTATGACCACCAAAAGCTATGGAGATCAAAGCAAATGGAGACCAAAGCTCTGATACCACTTGTAGGATCGAAAGTATTTCTAGAGGGGGGTGATTAGACTACTTGACCAAATAAAAACTTAACCTTTTCCCAATTTTAGTTCTTGGCAGATTTTAGCTATTGTAGGACAAGTCAAGCAATAATCACACAATTCAAGCAAGCATGCAAAGAGTATATTGGTAGCGGGAAGTAAAGCATGCAACTTGCAAGAATGTAAAGGGAAGGGTTTGGAGAATTCAAACGCAATTGGAGACACGGATGTTTTTCCCGTGGTTCGGATAGGTGGTGCTATCCTACATCCACGTTGATGGAGACTTCAACCCACGAAGGGTAACGGTTGCGCGAGTCCACGGAGGGCTCCACCCACGAAGGGTCCACGAAGAAGCAACCACCCACGAAGGGTCCACGAAGAAGCAACCTTGTCTATCCCACCATGGCCATCACCCACGAAGGACTTGCCTCACTAGCTGTAGATCTTCACGAAGTAGGCGATCTCCTTGCCCTTACAAACTCCTTGGTTCAACTCCACAATCTTGTCGGAGGCTCCCAAGTGACACCTAGCCAATCTAGGAGACACCACTCTCCAAGAAGTAACAAATGGTGTGTTGATGATGAACTCCTTGCTCTTGTGCTTCAAATGATAGTCTCCCCAACACTCAACTCTCTCTCATAGGATTTGGATTTTGTGGAAAGAAGATTTGAGTGGAAAGCAACTTGGGGAAGGCTAGAGATCAAGATTCATATGGTAGGAATGGAATATCTTGGTCTCAACACATGAGTAGGTGGTTCTCTCTCAGAACATATGAGTTGGAATTGTGTATGTGTTCTGATGGCTCTCTCCACGAATGAAGAGGAGGTGGAGGGGTATATATAGCCTCCACACAAAATCCAACCGTTACACACAGTTTTCCAATCTCGGTGGGACCGAATCAACAAACTCGGTCGGACCGAAAAGGTAAACCTAGTGACCGTTAGAGATTTTCGGTGGGACTGACATGCAACTCGGTAGGACCGATATGGTTAGGGTTTGGGCATAACGTAATCTCGGTGAGACCGATTACACAAACTCGGTGAGACCGAGTTTGGTAATAAGCTAACCAGAGAGTTGGTCAGGTAAACTCGGTGGGACTGATTTTCTCTTTTGGTGAGACCGAAAAGTTACAAAAAGGAAATAGAGAGTTTACACTGCAATCTCGGTGGGACCGATTCGCTCTTTCGGTGAGACCAGAAAGTTACAAAAGGGAAACAGAGAGTTTGCAATCCCATCTCGGTGAGACCTAGATCCCTATCGGTAGAACCGAATTGCTAGGGTTTGGCAGTGGCTTATGACAAGTGAAACTCGGTGGCGCCGGATAGAAAGAATCGGTAGGACCGAGTTTGGCTTAGGGTTTAGGTCATATGTGGATATGGGAAAGTAGTTGAGGGTTTTGGAGCATATCACTAAGCACATGAAGCAAGAGGCTCATTAAGCAACACCTCATCCCTCCTTGATAGTATTGGCTTTTCCTAAAGACTCAATGTGATCTTGGATCACTAAAATATAAAATGAAGAGTCTTGAGCTTTTGAGCTTGAGCCAATCCTCTGTCCTTAGCATTTTGAGGGTTCCACTTTCACATCCATGCCATGCCAATCATTGAGCTTTCCTGAAATAGTCATATTGGAATAGCATTAGCTCAATGAGCTATATGTTGTTATGAATTACCAAAACCACCTAGGGATAGTTGCACTTCAGACGTTCTGAGGGAGTTGGTGGGGTGGGCGGCCATCTCAGAAGAACACCGTATGCTGATGGGTACGGTGATGGAGAGAATCTTGTCCGCCGAAAGCGGATTACATGAAGCCTTTATGAGTCTATTGACATGCTTTGAGGTACGTGAGATGATAGTACTGCACATGTTAGGTGTGCCCTGTGTAGATAGTAGCCCCTGAGACTCTGGTTGTCGTCGAGAACGGTGGCGAACAGAGGATCATATTCCCAGGCAATAACCAGACTGCCCCTATGTGCAGGTGGTGGAAGCTTCGGTGGCTAGCCGAACTAGTGAGTTTGCCAAATTAAAACGGCAACTGGATGCGGCAGACGCCGACATCGAGCTTGTTAACAAGAGGCTTGACGAGGCACAGGGTAAGTGTTATTATCTGGTGAATGCCACATAGTAAGAGCAGCATGACGCTAGTATCTTTAATATGTTGTGACTGCAGATGGAGCTGCCACCGTGGAAGCCTTGCGGGCAGAACTTGCCCGAGCCAAGGAACAAGCGAGGATTAGTAATGCGGCTGCTTTGAAGGCGGCCGAAGAGTTGAAAGCCGAGAAGGCCGCACATTGCAAGAGCCAAGAGAAAATGGCCAAGATGGCCGTAGAATTAAAAGATACTGCCGACCGTTGTCGGGTCCTTGAAAAAGAAAACCGAGTGAAGGCAACGGACCTTGAGAAGGCCGTGGCGGCGGACAAAGACACCCGTTTTGCTATGAGAGCGAAGAAGGAGGAGTTGCGGGAAGCCGGGGATATTGCGGCTGGGAAACCCTTCATGTTACGGAGGAAGTTCGGAGATCCACGGTATGCCCCTCTGGATCGGGTGTGGAGTTTAGCAGATGCGTATATGGATTTGGCGACGAGCGCTGCCGATGCGGCCAAGTACTTCCAAGGTCAGACAGATCGTGAAGTGGACAAGCTGTTCTGGACGCAATTCCATGTTCCAGAGCGTCCGCTTTCATTGACTGACCAGCCAGCTGAATGGGCCAAAATGAATAGGTTGTCTGGACTCGCCATGAGGTCTGTTGTGGATCAGCTATGGCCGGAAAAGCCAAAGCCGAACAGCTATTTTAGCTTAGTGCAGCAGTTCCTTGATGGGGTGTCGTGCATTAATGCGATGAAGAGGTCGGCGTGCATAGAAGGCTCGCGGATGGCCCTTGCCCGTGTTAAAGCATACTGGGCGGAGATGGACGCTACCACTGTTGCGACCCAGGTTCGGCCATAGGCCGGGTGGCTGCCGAGCACTATTTCGAGGAAGTTCTCGAGGGTGCTCGTTTGATAGAGGCCCAGTGCTCGAAGAATATTATGTTTGAGTGATATGTATTATCATTGTAAGCATAATGCTTTTATGAAGTTTTTATAAGGTTGTGTTTATACTTTTGCCTGAAAATAGTATGATGCCTCCTGTGCTGCCGTTTATGTATACATGTGTATAACCTGAAAGATTGCAGCCGTCGGCTTCAACCCCCACGCATATAATGCGGAGGTGCTCGCAAAAAATGCGTGTTCACACTTAACCCAACGTCTTGGTCCTATTAAGGAGGTGATGGCGTAGCGAGCGAGGCAACCGGACTATAATGCTTTAACACTTTCACTTAGCCATAGGAGTTTGACAGTGGGGCTACTAGATAGCCCCTGGTGGCTCCGCACTCTCTCGATCGCGGGGTGCGTACATGCCTGGCCGGAAAACGGCCCTTCGTTAAGGCGGAGGAATTCTAACATTCCCATAGGTCACCGAGTGGTTGACCAGTCTCACGCTATATCATGACAGTCAATTTTCGGCTTTCTCTACTGAGGTGCTCGTCCGGATGAACCATGGCACAATCGCAGTAGTTCTCCTGGTGCTACCTTAGCCGGTAAAGCGGAACGTAAGGCACCAAAACACAGGAGCCAAGCAAACCCAACATTTTACCAAAGATAATGATTCGGAGCTGATGCATATAAGGCCAAACTCGCGATGCCGAACACTCCCTAAGGTATTCAGTCTTTATGGTATAAACCGGGCCTAAATAGTGCCCTTCGTAAGAAGCCCCTTGTGTCCAGGTACGTGCATTATTCTGACGTGGCCACATGCCAAGACGTCAGCATCCTTCTCAACTATGCCGAGAATTCGGTGGATATGTATCAACAAGAGACAGTAAAAAAGGTTTACGCAGGGTCTTAATCTAAAAAGAATCCTTGGAGCGGGTCCCTGCTGCACGTCTGCGCCTGTGTCTCCGTTGTGCCGTATCCTAGACGGGTGTAGCACGATGATCATCTGTAAAAGAGAGGAACTTAGGTGAAAAAGTTGTCGTGCAAAAGGATAGTTTTTAAGGGAGCCAAGTATAATTCAAGATGAGTAAAAATTGCCACTTGTCTGCGCGCGTTGAGCCCCCTGTATAGGGGTGTTACCATCGATCCGGTATGAATTACATATAGCTGTGTCGGACTCGTCTAACCGTGTCCGAGGTCTTGACGACCTCTTAAATGCTTTAGTTGGTGAGGCCGTTTTTAGTGTGCGGCTGCCAAGGCAGCCGCACTCTCTTCGGCGCGCAAAGATCGCTTAGTAGTTCCGTTTACTGTAATGATGCCACGTGGACCGGGCATCTTGAGTGTGAGGGAAGCGTAGTGCGGTATTCCATTAAAGCGAGCGAAAGCTTCGCGTCCGAGTAGTGCTTGATAGCCACTTTGGAACAGAGCGATGTGGAAGGTTAAATGTTCGCTACGGAAGTTATCGGGGGAGCCGAATATAACTTTTTGTAGCAGGGAGCCCGTGCAATGAGCCCCTGGGCCTGGCGTTACTCCTTTAAAGGTAGTATTGCTATGGCAAATTTTTGTTGGGTTTATCCCCATTTCGCGGATTGTATCCTGATATATCAGGTTTAGACTACTGCCACCATCCATCAGGACTCGTGTGAAGTGATATCCGTCAATTATTAGGTCTAATACCAGGGCAGCCCATCCTGTACGCCGGATACTTGCTGAATAATCACGATGGTCGAAAGTGATCGGTTAAGACGACCAGTGGCAGGACTCCGCGGTGATAAGCACTGTTGGGGATCGTAGCAGAAAACAAAAATATCCTACGTTTCACCAAGATCAATCTATGGAGTCAACTAGCAACGAGAGGAGAGTGCATCTACATACCCTTGTAGATCGCGAGCGGAAGCGTTCAAGAGAACGGGGATGATGGAGTCGTGCTCGCCGTGATCCAAATCACCGATGACCAAGTGCCGAACGGACGGAACCTCCGCGTTCAACACATGTACGGAGCGGATGACGTCTCCTCCTTCTTGATCCAGCAAGGGGGAAGGAGAGGTTGATGAAGATCCAGCAGCACGACGGCGTGGTGGTGAATGCAACAGTGATCGCAGCAGGGCTTCGCCGAGCTTCTGCGAGAGGGAGAGGTGTAGCAGGGGAGAGGGAGGCGCCAAGGCTTGAGGTGCATCTGCCCTCCCTCCCCCCTTTACATAGGCCCCCTAGGGGGGTGCGCCGGCCCTAGGAGATGGGATCTCCTAGGGGGGCGGCGGTCAAGGGGTGGAGTACCCCCCAAGGCAAGTGGAGGCGCCCCCTCCCCTAGGGTTCCCAACCCTAGGCGCATGGGGGGCCCAAGGGGGGCACACCAGCCCACTATGGGCTGGTTCTCCTCCCCACTTCAGCCCATGGGGCCCTCCGGGATGGGTGGCCCCACCCGGTGGACCCCCGGGACCCATCCGGTGGTCCCGGTACAATACCGGTGACCCCGAAACTTTCCCGATGGCCGAAACTACACTTCCTATATATAATTCTTCACCTCCGGACAATTCCGGAACTCCTCGTGACGTCCAGGATCTCATCCGGGACTCCGAACAACTTTTGGATTACTGCATACTCATATCTATACAACCCTAGCGTCACCGAACCTTAAGTGTGTAGACCCTACGGGTTCGGGAGACAAGCAGACATGACCGAGACGACTCTCTGGTCAATAACCAACAGCGGGATCTGGATACCCATGTTGGCTCCCACATGCTCCTCGATGATCTCATCGGATGAACCACGATGTCGAGGACCTAATCAATCCCGTACTCAATTCCCTTTGTCAATCGGTACGTTACTTGCCCGAGACTCGATCGTCGGTATCCCAATACCTTGTTCAGTCTCGTTACCGGCAAGTCACTTTACTCATACCGTAATGCATGATCCCGTGATCAACCACTTGATCACATTGAGCTCATTATGATGATGCATTACCGAGTGGGCCCAGAGATACCTCTCCGTCATACGGAGTGACAAATCCCAGTCTCGATTCGTGCCAACCCAACAGACACTTTCGGAGATACCTGTAATGTACCTTTATAGTCACCTAGTTACGTTGTGACGTTTGGCACACCCAAGGCACTCCTACGGTATCCGGGAGTTGCAAAATCTCATGGTCTAAGGAAATGATACTTGACATCCAGAAAAGCTACAGCAAACGAACTACACGATCTTTGTGCTATGCTTAGGTTTGGGTCTTGTCCATCACATCATTCTCCTAATGATATGATCCCGTTATCAATGACATCCCCATGTCCATAGCCAGGAAACCATGACTATCTGATCAACGAGCTAGTCAACTAGAGGCTTACTAGGGACACATTGTGGTCTATGTATTCACACATGTATTACGATTTCCAGATAATACAATTATAGCATGAATAATAGACAATTATCATGAACAAGGAAATATAATAATCATTTTATTATTGCCTCTAGGGCATATTTCCAACTTGGGCATATTTTTCTAGGAGTGCCATTTTGTTTCTTCCCTTGATCACGTGTAACAAGTTTACTGTTTTGACTTCTGGTGGGAATTTCTTTTGTTCCCCAGTGTCTTGCTTGAGAGGCTCATCCTCGTCTTCGCTTGGTGTATCCTCCCCCTTGTGTACGGAGTTGAGCTTACCAGACTGCTTGAAGACCCAACATTCTCTGTGGGTATGATTTGCAGGTTTACCAGGGGTGCTATGGATCTGACATATTTGGTCCAGAATTTTGTTTAGGCTGGACAGTTCGTCTCTGGCGCCTTTAGAGGGCGGCTTTTGCTGACCTGGCCGAGAGCTTTTGAATCCGGCGTTTACTGCCGTGCTCTTCGTGCTGTGTTCTTTATTCCGGCGTTTGTTACTGCTGTTGCACCACGATTTCCCGTTTCCATCTCTAACTTCAGATGTACTGGGGTCGCTGGTGCTACATCTGGCTAGCCAGCTGTCCTCACCCGCGCAAAAGCGGGTCATGAGGCTTGTTAATGCTGCCATTGTTCTTGGCTTTTCTTGGCCGAGGTGTCTGGCGAGCCATTCGTCACGGACGCTATGCTTAAAAGCTGCCAAGGCTTCGGCGTCCGGATAGTCGACAATTTGGTTCTTTTTAGTAAGAAACCTGTTCCAAAGTTTTCAGGCTGACTCTCCGGGCTGTTGAGTTACATGACTCAAATCGTCCGCGTCCGGAGGTCGGACATAAGTCCCTTGAAAATTTGCCCGAAAAGCGTCTTCGAGCTCTTCCCAGCTTCCAATGGAGTTTTCGGGGAGGCCTTTAAGCCAGTGACGAGCTGGCCCTTTGAGCTTGAGGGGTAAGTACTTGATGGCGTGGAGATCATCTCCTCGAGCCATATGGATATGGAGGATATAATCCTCAATCCAGACCCCAGGGTCTGTTGTTCTGTCGTATGCCTCTATGTTTACGGGTTTGAATCCCTCTGGAAATTCATGGTCCAACACCTCATCGGTGAAACATAGGGGGCGTGCGGCACGCCTGTATCTGGGTGTACCGCGTTGTTCAGATGTTTGTTGTGTTACATTGTACGCCGGGGCGCGCTTGCGTGGTCCATAGATGGATCTGGTTGCGCCGTCCTTTTGGTGCGAGCCCTCGTGTGGATCGCATATTGGCTTGTGAGTGGCGTTGTTTGCCGCTCAATGTTGGCCGTGAGGTCGTCTATCCGGCTAGGTGGCTGTTTTGATTTTTGGTTGTGGGGGATCTGAGGCCTCCTCATCGAATTCAGGTAGCAACTTCCGCTTTGGGTAGCTCTTGGTGGGGCGATTGTCGCCGTACCTTGCTGCTATGTTGAGTACTTTACTCCGTCTGATTTGGTGTGTGTCTTGCACAGCCTTGAGCCTTTGCTTCTGCTTTTTCAGACTCCTCGTGGTGGCAACGAGCCTTTGACGGGAATTCTACTACTCCGGGTGCCTGTCCGGCGTTATGTCGTCCGGACTATTATCTTTGATAGAATTGGTTTGTTCGGTTTGATTCTCTGTATTGCCGTGGTCCGGCAGTGGTTCGCCCTGCTCCAACGCTGGGTCTGTATGATCGTTATTTCTGCCGAGGCGTGATTTGGGGCGGCGCTTGCGCCGCCGCTTTGACTGCTTCTCGAGGGAACAAGCCTTCGGTGCGTCCTTCCGTTCCTCGCCGTCGTCTTCTTTTGGTGTGTCCACCATGTATGCGTCATATGATGAAGTGGACGTCCAGCGCCCTGTGGGCGGTGGTTCCTTTTCGCCTCCCGCATCGTCGTCCATACCGTCGATGTCTTCGGAGTCGAAGTCGAGCATGTCGGTTGAGTCATCGACAGTGTCTATTAAGTGGGTGGTGGGTGGGCGTCGAATTTCTTCGTCGTCTGCATCCCAATCCTATTGGCCGTAATCCGACCAGGGCTCTCCTGACAAAGAGAGAGACCTTAGTGAATTCAGAATGTTGCCGAAGGGCGAGTGCTGAAAGATATCCGCGGCGGTGAATTCCATGATCGGCGCCCAATCGAATTCGATTGGCAGGGGCGTGGGCGGTTCGGAGTCAGAAAAAGAGTCCGACACCTTGGAGTCACGGGCTACGCAGAGGGTTATGCTGGTGTTCGGCTCAATCGCCGTTGAGACTGCAGCCCCTGAAGCGGTGTCTAACCACCCGTCCTCGATTGGCGCAGTTGGCTCCGAACTAAGGGTCGGAGCTGATGCGGGCGCGGCTTCTGGGTTACTGTTCGGCGACAGAGCTAGGTCATACCCATCGTGACAGTGCGGCGCGTCCGGCTGTGGCTCGAATCCGTCGAAGATTAAGTCTCCGCAGATGTCGGCCGTGTAGTTCAAACTTCCAAATCTGACCTGATGGCCAGGGGCGTAGCTTTCAATCTGCTCCAGATGGCCAAGCGAATTAGCCCGCAGTGCAAAGCCGCCGAATACGAAGATCTGTCCGGGGAGAAAAGTCTCACCCTGGACCGCATCGCTATCGATGATAGTAGGAGCCATCAAGCCTAACGGTGACGACATAGAGGAACTCTCAATGAAAGCACCAATTTCAGTGTCAAAACCGGCGGATCTCGGGTAGGGGGTCCCGAACTGTGCGTCTAGGCCGGATGGTAACAGGAGGCAGGGGACACGAAGTTTTACCCAAGTTCGGGCCCTCTTGATGGAGGTAAAACCCTACGTCCTACTTGATTAATATTGATGATATGGGTAGTACAAGAGTAGATCTACCATGAGATCAGAGAGGCTAAACCCTAGAAGCTAGCCTATGGTATGATTGTATGTTATGGTTGCTGCCCTGCGGAGTAAAACCCTTCGGTTTATATAGACACCGGAGAGGGTTAGGGTTACACAAGGTCGGTTACAAAGGAGGAGATATCCATATACGTATTGCCTAGCTTGCCTTCCACGCCAAGTAGAGTCCCATCCGGACACGAGACGAAGTCTTCAATCTTGTATCTTCATAGTCTAACAGTCCGGCTAATGGAGATACTCCGGCTGTCCGGAGACCCCCTAATCCAGGACTCCCTTAGGAGGAATGTTGTTGGTTTCAAGATTCGAGAAGTGGTATATGTCTAATTTCTACTCTTACTAGCAAGATGCGCGTGCGTTGCATGGAACATCAAGATCTTGTGGGAGAAAAGGATGAACGAGGGAAGGCCTTATCTGCAAATGTGGAGAGGAGTGCGGGTAAATTGCCATAGTTCCATTCCTATCGGTCAGATATAAATCGGACGGCCTATATTGCAAGATGGCAGGCCCACCATCATCACCAACTCTGTTTTTTATCCCTACTCTTATAAAAAGCATAGTCAGTGATGATCGTGTGCCTGCCATCCTGCAATATAGGCCGTCCGATCTATATCTAACGGATAGGAAGGAAACTATGGCAATTTTGCAAAAAGATACCCACACTCCTCTCCACACTTGCAAATAAGGCCTTCCCTTGTTCATTCTTTTCTCCCACAAGATAAACTACTCATACAAATGCATCTTGATGTTCCGTGCAACGCATGGGCATCTTGCTAGTTGTTGCAAAAAGCCCATGTGTGTGAGAGAGAGGGAGAGAGGAGGAGGACGGAGTGCATGTGTGACAAAGCCACAAAGAGTGTGTGTGCGAGAGGTATCAGCTAAAAATGAGGCGATAGTGTGTGTGTGCACGATCGAGAGGGCGTGTCTCAAGAAGGGAAGAAAAATCTACGTAGATACAAGGAGCGGGAGAGAGACATGTATGTGATAGTGGAAGCACGAGTGTGCAGGTGTATAAACCTATCTAGAGGCTAGTCGATAAATGTTTGTGAGAGAAATACGAGACGGGGGTGCAAAAGCGAGAGTTTTGTGTGTGAGAGAGAGAGACGGTAGTCGGGAAGGGGAGTGGAAGCAGGAGTTGTGTGTGTGTGTGTGAGAGAGAGAGAGAGAGGGGGGAGTTTGTCTGATCGGTAAACAAATGAATAATGTCAGTCTGGGATGGAGACGAAAAGGAGACCGCAACAAATGTTGTGTCTACAGGAGAGAGGGAGAGAGAGAGTAATTTTAGTGGTATGATTCATATCTAGAGACATATATGGTGTGTGAGAGAATCCCATAGAGAGAAAGACAAAGTGAAAGACGAGTGGAGACTGTGTGTGTGGCGGTGAAAAAGAAAGCTTAGGTACCTAGTGATACGAGAGAACGGTAGAGACGTGAGAGATAATGAAAACCGTGTAATGTATAATGATAGGGAGAGTGTGACACTTCTCAAGGGAGACGTCGAGAGACCATGTTTGCGAGGATAGGAGAAACATGAAGTGAGCATGCGGGTGAGATGGAGAAAAGAGAGTGATAGCTACATGAAGGAGCATGCATGCGAGAGAGATGGGCATGAAAGGAGTGAACATAAAAGGGATTCAAATATTTGAATTCGAGATGATGATACATGTAATACATACTCGAACCAAAATTGATCTATCAAACATGCATACTCATATGAATTCACGCGCATCTAGTTATTTAATATGTAGATATTACTGATCCATACATTTTAGTAGAACATAATTTGGTTTAATTTTTTGAATTCAACCTTATGATTTTGAGATCATTGTATTTGTAAATCATATTATACATATAAAGGAGCAGAATTCTTTGTTGTGCTTTTGAAAGTATATATTAAAAAATGATGTATATAGAATTTTATTCCAATCGAAAATGGATCCCGCCCGAAAAAATAGAATACAAACGGGATTCGAATTGAGTTGGCATGGTAAACGTGCACTCTGCAAAATTTGAACGAAGCGGGGAAAGTCGCAGTAACCGCTCGAAACCAAAATATGCGAGATGGAAATTACTACTGCCTATCCCTGCCACGCAAAGCCTATCTGCTCGATTTCTATAGGTTTCCATAGGGCTAGGTTTGTAATTTCACTCGAACGTGACATAACCGCCTCTCACCCGGATTCATACACGGTGAGCGCCAAAACACAGTGTGTCCTCGGCCGAAATTGACTCCCTCCCCGATTCATACACGGTGGGCGCCAAAAACAAACTCCCATTGGCAAATATTCGGTGTATGCGAGATTACCGTCCTATCCCCAACCGACTAATATTGATGTGATGTAGGAAATTTAAAACGGGGCTAAGTTTGTAAATTTCCTCGCATTTGAGACAAGCGCGCCCCGAAGACATGGTTCCCCCTTCCTCTCCACCTCCATTTCCCCATTCGTACTCCGTGGGCGCCAAAACACCCTCTCCACCCCAGCCTCCTCCGTCCGCCACCCCATCCACAGCTGTCCTCCTCCACCATGCCGGAGCTGATACCCCGACGCCGCCGTCCATTACAAGAGATCGACCTCTCTCATCCACGGCTTCGGACCGGGATCCTTGCATCCCGTCCTCTCGCTTCATCCCCGCCGTCGTTCACCTTGCCGGCGCCGTTCCTACGACCGTCTCGTCCACCGCACCCCGCCGCCACTGTCTACCCTCCTAGATCTGCTTCCACGCCGCCGACAGCGATCGCTACCGCAGCACCGTCAAATTCTCAACAGATGCATACACGGTGCCGCACCAAAGGCGATCTCTTTCGTATCTGCTCAACTTATTTATCACAGGAAGAAAATAGATAGCCACTACTTTACTTTGATTTCTTGTCCATCACTTACTTGCTAGTTGAGAGAAAACATTGGTTGCGAAGTTGCCTTTGTCCTGTTTGCACCTTCTGATCCGCCATGGCACGCTCAACACTATACTCCCAATGCTTATGGTTTTCACCTTTTATATTCCACACTAATTAAATCACAGTAGACTAAATTTCAAAATTGGGTTAGTCAATTTTTCAGAGCTCGCCGGTGCGAACGAAGGGGCTCGGGTGGGGACTTTAGTTGTGGGGGGGCTCACCGAACAAAGAAAAGTCGACGCGGGTGGGGGTGGGGGTGGGGTGGCGGAGGAACACATGCGGTGGGGGCCGATGGTCCGGCCAGCGGCCCGTGCGGTGTTCTGTATGGGAAGAATCAGAGACGAGGAAGAAGAAGGGTTAGGAGACGTAGGATCTTCATCCAACCGCCTGAAATGGTTGACTGACCCAAATGCAGACATGCATTTATATTCAGTACCATCATCGTACCTGCTTAGCACTGCTCCTGACTCCATCAAGCTAAACAACGTACCACTCATAATTCCAAACTTGTTGCTCAAGTACGAATCTGATATGATGCTGATATTACTAAAACAGATACCATCTAATTGGTCAGCTAATGTTCCTACTTTACTTTCAAAAAAGCACGTCCACCACATATAGAGAGATAGCAGGGAGTTGCTTTCTTAATGCGCTTTGGTTCATCATGTGTGGGCACTGCGCAACGAACATTTTATTATCCAAAATCTGCTTGCTCTTCCTTAGCATGTTCCTCTTCCGTTCTTCTTTAATAAGTACTCTCCCCGTTCCTAAATACAAGTCTTTGTATAGATTCCACCATGGACTACATATGGAGCAAAATGAGTGAATCTACACTCTAAAATGTATCTGGATACATCTGTATGTGATCCATAGTGAAAATCTCTACCAAGACTTATATTTTGGAACAGAGGGAGTATGATAGTAGTATAGTATGTTCCTTGTAGTGAATATCAGCAGGGACATTTGCAGTGTCGAGGTCTATACGGTCGGTTGGTATGGACACTTTGAACTCGTCGGGCCTCTTTGATTCGTAGGATTTTGTAAACATGGGAATAGGATTTGTAGTGGCCTGCCCACTTGAATCCTATAAGAATAGCAAGGGGATGCGGGGAGCTGTGTCGCCTTTGAGAGTTACACTGATATTAACAGTATTGCACCTTCTGTTGAAGAGAGCTGGTATCTGAAGCCTTTCTAGCCGTACCGACAATACTAGCACATATATTCCAGCAAGTTCCACTCTGCTGATTTTACTCAGATGCTTACGGTTTTCCGTTATATCTACACTATGATCTGTGTAGCTGCTTTGTGTCGCACTAGTAGCAGTCCACTCATGAAGCTAAACACCGCAATGACTTACAAAATTGGCACCAAGGCATTGAGTGCCATTCTGGATGCAATGAAACTCATACGCTCACTGATACGTCTCCAACGTATCTATAATTTTTGATTGTTCCATGCTATTATATTATATGTTTTGGATGTTTATGGGCTTTATTATACACTTTTATATTATTTTTGAGACTAACCTATTAACCCAGAGCCCAGTGCCAGTTTTTGTTTTTTCCTTGTTTTAGAGTATCGCAGAAAAGGCAAATCAAAAGGAGTCCAATTGACCTGAAACTTCACGGAACTTATTTTTGGAACGGAAGCAATCCAAAAGACTTGGGGCGTATGTAAGGGAAGCAACGAGGAAGGCACGAGGTAGGGGGGCGCACCCACCCCCCTGGGCGCGCCCTCCACCCTCGTGGGCCCCTCACTACAAAAAAAGACGTGCGGGCCAAAAACTACAACGTTGGCAAATTAGTTCTACGCTTGCCGGACAAGAAAAAGGACAAGCTGAAGCCCAAGTGGGAAGGTCCCTTCATAATCGACCAAATCCTGACAGGTGGAGCATACCGCCTGCGAGATGCGTCGGATAACCGACTCGAGCCGAACCCATGGAACGCAGCCCGTCTCCGAAGATTCTACGCCTAGCGTCGGACTCTGTGTTTGTCTCCTTCCTCTGTCCATTTTTTACATTTTCTGTCTTACATTTCTCTCCTTCCCCTCTTTTCTTTTATAGCCGTTAAAGGCTCCTCAAGTGACGTGCTACTCGCGCTCATTAAACCTGGGGGCTTCTTTAGCAGAAGCTTATCTATACGGGCTTCACGCCCACCACATGTGTCAAACTTCCGCATGTACCTTTTCTTCACCAATATATGCATCGATATGACTTAAGTTTTGGCCAAGCTGGGTTGCCTGGCTCCTGTGCTTACCCCTACGTTCCCGATTGTTCGGCTAGGTGGTAAAGGGAGCACCTCTGCGATTGTTACTGCCGGATCATCCGGATGTGTACCTCAGACTGGGTGAAGCCGAAAGCTAGCGTTCTTAAGGGAATATTCGGTCGGTGAACTAAAAGATGACCTTTTTTACTTATTTATATATATGCCCCCAGATGATTTTCCTGCGTTTGCAGTCCGGACATGCACTTTAGGGCATGCCTCCCAGAGAAAGGAACCCCTAACGGAACTATTCTCTCTGGAAGATGCTTCTTACTAACCATGTAATATAACATAACTAGTTGGGCACTTGTCTAATAAAGCACTAATGACCCCTACGCCTGGTCTCCACGCATACCCCGGTTCTTACATAACCGGTAGGGTATTCGGACACACTCCGGACCGTCAGGTCTTGAGGTTGAAGCGAAAAGGTCGGCAACGACAAACGATCTACAATCCGGCTAGAAGGCATTACACATGTCAATTAAAAGTTACATAGTCACTCTGACTGATTGTATTCCTCTTCAATACCATCTAACAGGCTGTCTAACTTACAGTCCTGCTGGGAATACTTTGCAACCAATTCTACTTGGCCATACACTAAGCTTACAGGGATCTCCTTCCCGTCAGGCCCCACAGGTCCGACCTCGGCCATGTGGTTTGGGTCAGACTTCGTGTACCGCGTCTTCACCATGGCCCAGGCCTCCCTAGCGCCTTGTCGGCAGGCCGATATCTTCCACAACCGGAAGCACTGCTGAGCTCCCTTAAGCTTCTCCGAAAGCTCTCCAAGGCCCTCGGGCATGGAGTGGGAAGGCCATAAGGCTTGGGCAATGCCTCGCATCGCCTGCCGAACTCACTCGTGCAGTTGCGAGAGCTCGAGAAGAAGGTCACCCGTAGAACCGGGCATCTCCTCTGCAGGACGACCCGTTAGCATACCTACAGACATTACTCTGTTAGTTGACTTCCTCGCCGAACTCTTTTCTTTCAAAGATTCGCTTAAGCACTTACTAAATATGCCGCGTTGAAGCCGCTGATTCTCCTTAGTAGAGTCCGACAGCTGGCCATGAACATCTTTAAGTTCAACGTCCAGCTTGGTGTTGGCATCCTGAAGATCATTCTTCTCCCGCCTCACCCTTGTCAACATACTCTCACCGGCCTTTAGCCGGCGCAAGAGTTGTTGCCTCTCCGGATCTAGTCCAGCGCCATCTGCAATATGATTTGTCAGATTTACACCCACGCCGCACTTCGCAAGATACTAATCTTTCGAAGTGTATCTTACCAGAGGGGGTCTCTTTGGGCTCCCCTGCCGTGGCTAGTGCGGCCTCTAGTTGGGCTTTGCACTCTTCCAGCTCCTGGGACAGTACGGTATTCTTCTCTGTAAGAACCTGCATAACAAATGATCCTTAAATCAGTTACTCTAACTGTTTCAAGTCTCGGGGGCTACTGGTATATATATATATATTTACCAAAATTTTCTTACCCGTATGTCTTTTACATATTGCTCCGTGGCTCTGGCTAAACCATTTTGAGCGGCACGGAGATACGCATCTCCCGAATTGAAGGCATCTAATGCCTCTTGGGAGAAACAAGCGTCGCGAAGAACTGTTCGGCGACGCCTGTGGTTCATGGCACTCTCCACCTCGGAATTGGTGGTAGACAGCCTGTCTGCATCCTTTGTCGGAGGAGCGTCTGGTGCGCGCCTTGTGTTCGCTTCCGCTTCCGGGCCAGGCGTTGGAGCCTGGCTGGTGGAGGAGCGATTGGCAACCTCTCCGGATGTAGTCCGGCGAAGTTTCTTCGTCCTGAAGATAGCACGAACGTTAATATGCCCTAAGGGAATAACACCAGGGAAAAAGAGGGTGCGCTATACCTTTGCACCGGCGTCTCAGTCCGGACTACATTCCTTTTTACCCCACGGGGCCCTGCGGCCCCTCGTTGGCTAGCCGCCGCAGGTTCGGCCTCCCGCCTCGGAAACCTCCCCTGCAAAACACGGTCGTTGTCAGGAAAACTGAAATGCGTGAGAATGGATTCCTTCTCAAGGGGATGAGACTCCGCTCTCTGTTACCTGGGAGGCCGGGATTAACCCTGGGTAATCAGCCGTAATGGCCACCAAGGTATTGTCCTTGCTTAGCTGATGAAACACCCCGTCAATCAGCTCCACCGATATGTCCGAATCCTCTTCGGAGTCCGGATCGAGGGACCGTTCTGGATCCTCGGGCTGTGGGGGACGGCTGTTTATATCCTTTACTTCCTGACGCAGTTCTTGCGTTGAAATCGGAAGACTACATATTTAATCATGGGAATATAAAACGAATGGGCAAGCACAATTGGTCCACTTACCCAACTCGGAGGGTTGTACATAGAAAATCCGCCCGGCGGGTTGACGCGGAGGAATTCCTCCTCTTCTCCCTTGTACAAAGAGGATAAGATCTTTACTAGAGCGGAGCTAAGGCTGGCCCCTTATGACCGTAACGGGTGGCGTCATCCTCCCCGTTAAAATCCCACATGGGGTGGCCTCTATATTGAAGCGGCTGCACCCCCCGCATAATGCATGCGGCCATGACTTCAATCATGGTTAGTCCGGAATGAGCCAATAGTATTATCCGACCCATCAGGTGAAGGATGTCCCTGTCGCCTTCTCTCTGAGAGCTCTGCGGACGCCAGCTTAGGCGTTTCTTTAAGGGAGCACTGTTGAATTCGGGGAGACCGGCCCGGATAGGATCCGGCAGCGGGACATCATCTATATAAAACCATTCCGAAGGCCAGTCCTCGGACGCCTTCTTTGGGGTTCCGGATAGATATCCGGTCCCGGCGATACGCCACACTTCGGCTTCGTCCACTTGATATATAGACCCCTCTTGAGAGCGGGGCACCAGGAAGAATAACCTCTTCCACAGCGCGAAATGAGCCTCAACACCCAAGAATAGCTCGCAAAGGGCGACGAAGCCCGTGATATGCAATATAGAGGCGGACGTGAGATTGTGCAGCTGGAGGCCGTAGAACTCCAGAAGCCCACGGAGAAATGGATGAATTGGAATTCCAAGTCCTCTTATTAGATAAGGGACGAGGCACACCCGCTCTCCTTTGGAGGGATTGGGGGTGCTCTCCGCTTGCTCTCCGCCATTATAGGTGGCAAGTCCGGCTCGGACCGGGACCATATAGGCCTGAGGGAGAAATCCCTTGGCCTGAAGCGACACTAGCTCGCTGTGCAGGATGAGCACCTCTCCCAGTCTCCAGGTTTAGGACTGGAAGGGCAAGACGAGGAGCTGCAACGGCTGGCCATGTTGGAATGGACCTTTGCTGGAGGTGCTCTGATGATTACTCGCGGAGAGGAGAAGGTGTGGTTTGGATCTGAATCCCCATCCCATTAAATAGGCGGCTCGTTTATGCGGCTAGGGGTGTGAATGTAAAAACACCCTGACTTTTCGCATTCGTTTAACACGTGGAAGACGGCCATTATTGGGCGTGGAAGCCAAGGTGCGCTACATTACGAAAATCGGACATTATTCAGCAGGTACACGGAATTTGGAGAAGAACCCGCCTTGCAATGCCGAAGACAATCTGTGCGCCGGACTCGTCATCATTGAAGCCTGGTTCGGGGGCTACTGAGGGAGTCCTGGATTAGGGGGTGTCCGGGTAGCCGGACTATACCTTCAGCCAGACTCCAGGACTATGAAGATACAAGATTGAAGACTTCGTCCCGTGTCCGGATGGGACTTTCCTTGGCGTGGAAGGCAAGGTTGGCGATGCGGATATTCAAGATCTCCTACCATTGTAACCGACTTTGTGTAACCCTAACCCTCTCCGGTGTCTATATAAACCGGAGGGTTTTAGTCCGTAGGACAACTTCATCATACAACAACCATACCATAGGCTAGCTTTTAGGGTTTAGCCTCCTTGATCTCGTGGTAGATCTACTCTTGTACTACCCATATCATCAATATTAATCAAGCAGGACGTAGGGTTTTACCTCCATCAAGAGGGCCCGAACCTGGGTAAAACATCGTGTTCCTTGCCTCCTGTTACCATCCGGCCTAGACGCACAGTTCGGGACCCCCTACCCGAGATCCGACGATTTTGACACCGACAGGTATCAACTTCTGCTTGTTCATCAACATTATGATCTGGAGGGGGCGGTTCATCAAATGTGGCCTCGGTATTTGGACCTTCCGGTTCTGTAGTCAATTCCGGTTCAATCACCACATGGTCTTCAGACGGGTTATTCACCCGAGCCTTCTTATTGGGTCTGGCTTTGGCTCTAAAAAGAACAGATGCAAAGCTTAGCATAGCATATAAAGTGTGAAACATCAAATGATTGAGTTGAAATACTTACCCAACAACGGTCTTAAGAGGAGGGAGTTGTGTGGTCGTTGATTCACCGGATGATGAAGGAGGTGTCACCTGATAATTCAAATCGGACGGATTAAGAAGTTGTCAGAAATAGCCTGCCTTGGGATAAGAAGTGTCAGAAGTGGGTGAGACCTCAGGTCAGCGTTTTTGAACCGAGGTGTTCGGTAAACCGGTCGAAGTGACCGTTTGGCCGCTGTGCCGGGTTGTGCGGCAAGCCTCGTGCTGCTGCTTCTTCAAAAGAAATTTTGGATCCAAGTGAGCAAGAGGGTGAGAAAATCTTACTTTCCGGACTGCTTGATGGATTTTTTGTGTTGGCAGAGGGTCTGAACTGGAGGAAAGGATAATTACCTCTGCATCGTCAGCTTGGCTGCCCTCAACGTCCTCCTGATAAATATCATTGTCAATGAGGTGCATGAAAAGTGAACCAAGTGAATCAAGTTCTACCTCTGCTTCCGGTTCATCAGGGTCGTCATCAAGCTCTAAACCGATGGGTTCAGTTGCCTTCCTCTTTGTGGTTTTCTTGACAACTTTCGTTTTAGGTCGAGAAGGCTTCACCGTTTTCTCCTGAGGTTTCTTTTTCTAGAACGGATCATCACCCTGTTTAAAAATGGGCAGAGGGTATTCAAAGTTGCACAGTTCAAAAATATCAGGTGTAAAGCGGAAGCAAAAAACAATACTTACAGCGGGCGGTTTATTCTGTGAGTAAAAGGGACTTAACCCGGTCTTGCTACAGACAGCTTCTAGTTCATTCAGCATTTTCTTGACAAACTCAGTAACTTCCTCATATGTTACCTGAATGTCAATATGACATTGGGAGTATTTTACATCACCAGTATACTCGCACATTAAACGAGAGCGGTGACTTAACGGCAAGATACTCTAGGATATCCAGCAACGGACGAAGTCCACACCTGTTAAACCATTGGCCATGAAAGCTGTAAACTTGGCGAGTTGTGGTGCGTACGAGGCCCGTTCCTTGGCACTTAGTCGTTGCAGAAGCGGATGAGTATTGGTGAGCCCATGAGCATGGTAACCCGGCAGAGGGTTCTCATCTTCAGGAGAGGTGTCTTTGCAATAGAACCAAGTTTGATTCCACTCCTTTGGGTGACTGTGAAGTTTGGCGTGAGGAAAACTAACGTCCTTCCTTTTCTGAATGGAGACGCCACCAAGCTCAGTATTGGGCCGGTCTACGAATTCAGTGTGACGGTTTAAGTGGAAGAAATCCCGGAACAGCTCGACAATTGGTTCTTCTTGTAGATACGCTTCACAAAAAACTTGAAAGTTGCAGATATTGGATACAGAGTTGGGTCCAATATCTTGAGGGTGGATCTGAAAGCTGGCAAGTACATCTCAGAAAAACTTGGATCCAGGCAGTTTAAAACCACGGCCTATATGATCAGCAAACACCACTACTTCACCCTCTCTGGGGGGAGGAGGATTTTCCGGCCCAGGAACTCGCCACCGGATTTCATTTTTCTTCGGTAAGGTACCAATTTTGACCATTCCGTTCAGTTGCTCCTCAGTAACCTGGGAAGGGACCCAGATATAGGAATAGAACTGTTTAGCCATTGCAAGTGAAGAGCTGGAAAGGAATAATGCCGGTTTATGATTCATTAATGACAATGTGTATAGTACAACAGGTTGAGGGAAAAGGAATTCAAGCATATACAATTGATAAACTGGAGGAAGTTATAAACCGCCTATGACAGAGTGTTTATAAGTGGTAAAGCGATGAATGGTTTACAAGGGGACTAATGGCATATAACAGATTATTTTCTACAGAGATAAACCGCCTATCCAGGTAAAGAAGGTACAGATCTGAAGAAGCAAAAAATGGCTAAGTGAAGAAAAACAGGTTTCACAGAGTCACGTTTGCGTTTTGGATCTACTACAAGTCAGTAAAAGAAAAAATATTTAGACCTAAAAAAAGGTTGGTCCTAGAGTAGTCATTAAGGTACAGATCAAAGTTTTTATGAGTACAAAGGCTTGATTTAACAACCAAGAAGGAGAGCACCAGAGCTATCGCACGGAGCGTATCAAGCCTAAAGGTCTACTGTCTAGGGACTGGCGAAGAACGAGAGAGGAACGCCATGAACCTGTAGGAACCCTAAAAATGGATCTAGAGAGGAAGGAGGGAAGGACTTACTACGGCTGCGGAAGCAGCGGAGGTGCGCTGCAGTGCTCTGGTACGAACAGGTTGATGCAGCAGCCGACGGTGAGGCAGAGGCGAGGCTTGACGATGGCGGTGGCGCTCGAGTGCGGGGACGTCGCGAGGAAGAAGAAGGGATGAGGAGGCAACAGAAAGAAAATAATGGGATCCTCTACCTCTATTTATAAGGGTAAAGAGATAAGCGACAGGCGCGGGAGTCAAGGAGCCCAAAAAATGGATAGACAACGAGATTGTTGCCTCGATTGTCGGATGCTCATTAATAAAAGGGGTATGTTCGGTTTTAAATAAACAGGTGATGTGACGGCGGTTTACTACAAATCTGGAGGATGACGTCAGGGCGGTTTACAAGATCTATGCGAAGGTGCAAGGGGAGGAATTTTTCTAAGTGTTGAAGATTGACATGAACAAGGTCAAATCAATGTGGGGCCTAATGTTGAGGATATTACTACTGGACATAAACCGGCCAGGAGTGGTCGGGTTAACTCTATGATGATTACTATTTGAAGCCCGGGAAGACAAAGGATGATGGCGCTTCATGAAGGCCCAAGGCCCAAAGGAGGGTTAAGGCTTGTAGACATAAACCGACATTATCATATAACTTGTATTATAAGATAGAAGGAATAGAGACCGAGTTGGATACGTTGATGATCCGGCCTCGGGACTCTGTAAACCGGTGGGCATCGACGTATGTATATAAAGGGGCGACCCGGCGGCGGTTTAGGGACAACACAACAACTCGAGAGCCAGGCAAAGCGGATTCGCTCCCTGGTCATCGAAACCCTAGCAATACCATCACAACTGGAGTAGGCTTTTACCTTCATCGTAAGGGGCCGAACTAGTATAAAACTCTCACGTCCCTTGTCCGCTTTAACCCCTTTAAGCTAACCCGTAGCGATGGCTCCACGACTAAGTCCTTTCATAAGGACATCTGCCGTGAGAAAACCACGACATTTAGTTTCTAATAGGACCCCGCTGCCACGGGAGGGTAGGACAAAAGATGCCATGCAAGTTCTTTCCATAAGCACGTATGACTATATTCGGAATACATGCCTACATTACATTGATGAACTGGAGCTAGTTCTGTGTCACCCTAGGTTATGACTGTTACATGATCGATCGCATCCGGCATAATTCTCCATCACCGATCCATTGCCTACGAGCTTTTCATATATTGTTCTTCGCTTATTTACTTTCCCGCTGCTACTGTTACAATTACTATAAAATACAAAAAATATTACTTTTGCCACCGTTACTTTTGCTATCATTACCACTACTATCATATTACTTTGCTACTAAATACCTTGCTGCAAATATTAAGTTTCCAGGTGTGGTTGAATTGACAACTCAGCTGCTAATACTTGAGAATATTCTTTGGCTCCCCTTGTGTCAAATCAATAAATTTGGGTTGAATACTCTACCCTCGAAAACTATTGCGGTCCCCTATACTTGTGGGTTATCAAACAGGCATGCCAACAACATGCTGATACGTCTCCAATGTATATATAACTTTTGATTGTTCCATGCTATTATATTATCTGTTTTCGATGTTAATGGGCTTATTTATACGCTTTTATATTATTTTTGGGACTAACCTATTAACCCAAGGCCCAGTGCAAATTGCTGTTTTTTGCCTATTTAAGTGTTTCGCAGAAAAGGAATATCAAACGGAATCCAAACGGAATAAAACCTTCGGGAGAGTTATTTTTGGAACAAACGTGATCCAGGGGACTTGGAGTGGACTTCAAGCAACCAACGAGGAGGCCACGAGGCAGGGCGCGCGCCTATCCCCCTGGGCGCGCCCTCCACCCTCGTGGGCCCCTCGTGGCTCCACCGACCTACTTCTTCATCCTATATATGTCCACATACCCCAAAAACATCCAGGAGCACCACGAAACCCTATTTCCACCGCCGCAACCTTCTGTACCCAAGAGATCCGATCATGGGGCCTTTTCCGGAGCTCCGCCGGAGGGGGTATTGATCATGGAGGACTTCTACATCAACACCATAGCCTCTCCGATGATGTGTGGGTAGTTTACCTCAGACCTTCGGGTCCATAGTTATTAGCTAGGTGGTTTCTTCTCTCTCTTTGGATCTCAATACAATGTTCTCCTCGATCTTCTTGGAGATCTATTTGATGTAACTCTTTTTGTGGTGTGCTTGTCGAGATCCGATGAATTGTGGGTTTATGATCAAGTTTATCTATGAACAATATTGGATTCTTCTCTGAAATCTTTTATGTATGATTGGTTATCTTTGCAAGTCTCTTCGAATTATCAGTTTGGTTTGGCCTACTAGATTGATATTTCTTGCAATGGGAGAAGTGCTTAGCTTTGGGTTCAATCTTGCGGTGTCCTTTCCCAGTGACAGCGGGGGCAGCAAGGCACGTATTGTATTGTTGCCATCGAGGATAAAAAGATGGGGTTTATATCATATTGCTTGAGTTTATCCCTCTGCATCATGTCATCTTGCCTAATGCATTACTCTGTTCGTATGAACTTAATACTCTAGATGCATGCTGGATAGCGGTCAATGTGTGGAGTAATAGTAGTAGATGCAGAATCGTTTCGGTCTACTTGTCGCGGACATGATGCCTATATACATGATCATGCCTAGTGTCGGTGTCAAAACCGGCGGATCTCGGGTAGGGGGTCCCGAACTGTGCGTCTAAGGCGGATGGTAACATGAGGCAGGGGACACGATGTTTACCTAGGTTCAGGCCCACTTGATGGAGGTAATACCCTACGTCCTGCTTGATTGTTCTTGATGATATGAGTATTACAAGAGTTGATCTACCACGATATCAGAGAGGCTAAACCCTAGAAGCTAGCCTATGGTATGATTGTATGTTGTCCTACGGACTAAAACCCTCCGGTTTATATACACACGGGAGGGGGCTAGGGTTACACAAGGGAGGAGATATACATATCTGTATTGCATAGCTTGCCTTCCACGCCAAGTAGAGTCCCATCCGGACACAGGACGAAGTCTTCAATCTTGTATCTTCATAGTCCAACAGTCCAACCAAAGGATATAGTTCGGCTGTCCGGAGACCCCCTAATCCAGGACTCCCTCAGTAGCCCCTGAACCAGGCTTCAATGACGATGAGTCCGGTGCGCAGTATTGTCTTCGACATTGCAATGCGGGTTCCTCCTCCGAATACTCCATGGAAGAGTTTGAACACAGGGATAGTGTCCAGCCTTGCAAAACAAGTTCCACATACCATCGTAGAGAGAATAATATTTCCACAAATCTAATCTGCTGACACGTTTTGACGGTATGACATCACGCCATGGCCCAGTCATTATTCGAACCGTTTTTCTCAACTAGCACCGAACATATCGCGAGGTGGTTTTCTTGACACGTCTTGTCAAAGCAGAGATCGTGTTCCCCTTATCACGTGATTCTCATTAATATGGACGTGGGTAACGCAACCGCGCCATCAATTACGGCGCCTGGGGAATAAGCGGTTTTTACCAGGCAAGTGGGGAGACACATAGCCTCTTCTGCCCTTATAAAGGGACAAGAATTTACCCTTTTCACCCACGCCTTCTTCTTCCTCGCTTACCCATTCCCGCACACTCGAGCTCTAGCGCCCAAGCTCGTGTTCTTCTTCTCAAACCACTCCTAGCATGTCCGGAGCAGGAGGCAAGTGGATGGTACGGAGGAGAACATCAAAAAGTTACGGGAAGCCAGATATCTGGCCACGGATATCGCGCACCGGCTGCCAGATGCGGGGCAGATCATCCCTACGCCCAAACCCCATGATAGGGTAGTTTTTCTTACTCACTTCGTCCGCGGACTGGGATTTCCGCTCCACCCGTTCGTCCGCGGGCTCATGTTCTACTACGGGCTGGATTTTCCCGATCTGGCCCCCAATTTCATCCTCAACATCTCAGCGTTTATCGTCATGTGCGAGGCCTTCCTCCGCATCAAGCCCCATTTCGGCCTATGGCTAAAGACTTTTAATGTCAAACCAAAGGTGGCGGTCGGCCAGCAGGCACAGTGCGGAGGCGCCATGGTGGGCAAGATGCCTAACGTCACCTGGCTCGAAGGCTCATATGTGGAGACCATAAAGGGGTAGCAATCGGGGTGGTTCTACATCACCGAGCCGTGCAACTCTAACTGGGCGGTGGCCCCCAAATTTCGATCCGGAGTCCCCACGATGCTCACCTCCTGGAAAGAGAAGGGCCTGTCCTGGGGTTCTTCGGTAGAGCTGACCGGACTCCAGACCTGCATCCAGAACATGACGAACAAGAGAATCAAGCTTGTCAACGTGGTCTAGGTTATGCTCTTACGCCGGATCCTTCCGTGTCAACGACGGGCATTTGTTTTGTGGGAGTTCGACTCAACCAAGCACCAGACGTTGCGAGAGATCCATGACACGATGCACGAGGACGTCTGGAGGGTGTTGTTCAAGAGCGCCGAGATTCCTCCGTCCCTCATCGAGGACCGTGGACTCAGCGCAAAGCGCTGTGCCAATCTGGTAGGCTTTTATATCTCTCAGGGTATTTATTTGCCCCGGTTTAGTTATGTGCAAGATCTAAGCTTCCATGTCATTAACAGGACTGGATAGAGATAGCGGAGCAGCTTGATTGCCTAGCCCCCCTGCCCGAAGATCCTGCAGATGCTCTTCTAACGAAGATGCTGACTCCGGCACCTTACGAGGTGCCGGCAAAGAAGGCCAAAAAGAAGGCCACGGGGACCCGAAAGGGTCTCCGGCGAAAGGTTGTATCGGACTCATCGTCCGATGACTCCGACGTGCACTCCTCCCACGGAAACGAGGAGGAGGAGGATAAAAGTTCTCCCCCCAGCCGGGGGAGACAAGAAAAGGAAGGGCGACCCATCCGGGGAGGCTGAAGGGTCCAAGAAGGGGAGGACTGAAAGTGCAACTATCCCTAGGTGGTTTTGGTAATTCATAACAACATATAGCTCATTGAGCTAATGCTATTCCAAGATAATTATTTCAGGAAAGCTCAATGATTGGCATGGCATGGATGTGAAAGTGGAACCCTCAAAATGCTAAGGACAAAGGATTGGCTCAAGCTCAAAAGCTCAAGACTCTTCATTTTATATTTTAGTGATCCAAGATCACATTGAGTCTTTAGGAAAAGACAATACTATCAAGGAGGGATGAGGTGTTGCTTAATGAGCCTCTTGCTTCATGTGCTTAGTGATATGCTCCAAAACCCTCAACTACTTTCCCATATCCACATATGACCTAAACCCTAAGCCAAACTCGGTCCTACCGATTCTTCCTATCCGGCGCCACCGAGTTTCACTTGTCATAAGCCACTGCCAAACCCTAATCAGTTCGGTCCTACCGATAGGGATCTCGGTCTCACCGAGATGGGGCTGCAAACTCTCTATTTCCCTTTCGTAACTTTTCGGTCTCACCGAAAGAGCGAATCGGTCCCACTGAGATTGCAACGTAAATTTAGTGTTTCCCCTTTGTAACTTTTCGGTCTCACCGAAAGAGCAAATCGGTCCCACCGAGTTTGCCTGACCAACTCTCTGGTTAGCTAATTACCAAATTCGGTCTCACCGAGTTTGTGTAATCGGTATCACCGAGATTACGTTATGCCCAAACCCTAATCATATCGGTCCTACCGAGTTGCATGTCAGTCCCACCGAAAATCTCTAACGGTCACTAGGTTTACATTTTCGGTCCGACCGAGTTTATTGGTTCGGTCCCACCAAGATTGGAAAACTGTGTGTAACGGTTGGATTTTGTGTGGAAGCTATATATACCCCTCCACCTCCTCTTCATTCGAAGTGAGAGCCATCAGAACACATACACCATTCCAACTCATATGTTCTGAGAGAGAACCACCTACTCATGTGTTGAGACCAAGATATTCCATTCCTACCATATGAATCTTGATCTCTAGCCTTCCCAAGTTGCTTTCCACTCAAATCTTCTTTTCACTAAATCCACATCCTATGAGAGAGTTGAGTGTTGGGGAGACTATCATTTGAAGCACAAGAGCAAGGAGTTCATTACCTACACACCATTTGTTACTTCTTGGAGAGTGGTGTCTCCTAGATTGGCTAGGTGTCACTTGGGAGCCTCCGACAAGATTGTGGAGTTGAACCAAGGAGTTTGTAAGGGCAAGGAGATCGCCTACTTCGTGAAGATCTACCGCTAGTGAGGCAAGTCCTGTGTGGGCGATGGCCATGGTGGGATAGACAAGGTTGCTTCTTCGTGGACCCTTTGTGGGTGGTTGCTTCTTCGTGGACCCTTCGTGGGTGGAGCCCTGTGTGGACTCGCGCAACCGTTACCCTTGGGTGGAGCCCTGTGTGGACTCGCGCAACCGTTACCCTTCGTGGGTTGAAGTCTCCATCAACGTGGATGTAGGATAGCACCACCTATCCGAACCACGGGAAAAACATCCGTGTCTCCAATTGCGTTTGAATTCTCCAAACCCTTCCCTTTACATTCTTGCAAGTTGCATGCTTTACTTTCCGCTGCCTATATACTCTTTGCATGCTTGCTTGAATTATGTGATGATTGCTTGACTTGTCCTAAATTAGCTAAAATCTGCCAAGAACTAAAATTGGGAAAAGGTTAAGTTTTTATTTGGTCAAGTAGTCTAATCACCCCCCTCTAGACATACTTCGATCCTACAAGGACCCTCCCTCCGGACTGCGCCAGGACGGCCACCGACAGCGGCGACGAGTGGCTACCCAGGGACAAGCCCCTGGAGAACTCGTAAGTGTCCGGGCACCATAGTACTTCATGGTATGTTATATTGCAGTGCCTCTCCTCATGCCGAACATGATTATGCAGTCCGTCCCGAGCTCATCTCGATGTACCCTCGTTGAGCGGCTCTTTGGACTCGTCGGATATGAACAGCGGTTCTCTTTCGACCGCTTCCACCCCTCGCCCTACGAACAACGCCGAGGTGTTGTCTCAAAAGGCACCGAGCCAAGGGGAGCTAGTCCTGGGGGTGCCTCGCGGCGACTTCCCGGACCCTGGGTACCAAGGGAGCGAGCCTCCTACGGGCTCTGGGTTCAGGCCCCAGCTGAACACTACGTCGGAACCTCCGATGGTTCCGGACTCCGGCAGGCAGTCCCCCGTTAAGGGGGGCCAACCATCTGTGCTGGTGTCCTCTGTCCATCTAGAGGCACTGGACAACTTGCTGGAAGCGCTTCGCAACGCTTCCATCGACGAAGAGCACCGCACTATCATGAGCGCGGTGGTCGAAAAGGTTCAGTCTGCCAAAAACGGACTGATCGAAGCTTGCGCCAGCCTCCTAACAGGATTTGAGGTAAGCAATCAAAATATAAGAAAATAGTACCGCATAGATAGTAGCCCCTGATGCTCTGTTCAGCGTTCAAGAAGAAAAGCCGAATAGAGGATGAAATGATGAATTAGGAGTCTAATCAGAATGTATCTATGTGTATGTGCAGGCTTCGCTGCTGGCCGCTGCTGCGCGTACTGCGGAGGTCTCTGCACTGAAGCAGGACCTAGAGCGGTCCGAGACCGAGCTCGGCCTTACCAAGAGGCAGCTCGAGGAGAACAAAGGTAAGCAATACCTTTGTCTATATATTAAAAAGAAGTTCGGGTGTAAAGTAATAGGATCATCATGGATTTGTCAGGGGCCACGACCGAAGTGGTGACCCTGAGGAAGGTGTTGGCCAAGGCCGAAGACAAAGCGGCCAAGGAACGCATTGAACGAGAGAAGCAAGAAGCCCGAGTAGGCGAGGTGCAGCAAGAGCTCGAGGCTCTTGCCAAAAATCACGAGTCCTTGGAGCTTGACTCTAAGATGCGAGAGTCCGAGCTCGCGCAGGCGCTTGAAAGCGTCCGGAGCGCCAAGGCCGAAGCCCACAAGGCCCTTCAGGAGATTGACGCGGTGAAGAAGATAGCAGAGGGTAAGGCATTCATTATGCAAAGCAAGCATGTGAAGGAGACTTTCCTTTTTCTTACCCGAGTTTGGAGCTCTCCAGGAGCGTTTGCAGATCTTCTCCGCAGTGTACTGGATGCCGCGGAGTTTTACCGAGCCGAGGAGGGGAGCTTGACGGAGAAGTTGTTCTAGTCTCAGTATACTGGGACCGAACACCCCATGCCCTTGAGCGACCAGCTGAAGCAGTTGGTCGAGCTTCACAAGGCAGCCGAACAGGCCATGAGGGGCCTTATAGTCCGGATGTGGCCTGGCGAGCCCCTGTCCGGCAACTACTTCAGTCTGGTGAGGCGGCTTGTGGAAGCCTGCCCACGGCTTGAAGTCATAAAGCGGTCCGTCTGCATCGAAGGTGCACGCAGGGCTTTTTCCCGGGCGAAGGTGCACTAGGCGAAGCTGGACGCCGTGAAGCTGGTGAAGGAGGGGCCGCCGGAGGGCAAGGATCATCACTGCCCCGAGAATTACTATGAGAGTGTCCTGAAGAGTTCCCGCCTAGTGGCGGATGAGTGTGTCAAGGATGTAACTTTTGAATGAACATGCTCATGTGATCCTGTAATGTGAAACGAGTTCATTTGCGCCATGGGACGCTTTCTTAATTTAAAATATTACCTTCTGTGCGGCCGTTTATAAAATCTGAGAGTTGGCCAGTCGTCGGCTTCTGCCCCCATGTACCTAGTAATGGGGTGTTCGGGATAAAAATGAGCACTCTTTACCCCAATTTTGGGTCCTTCGAGGGAGGTGTTCAGCGCAACGAACCAGGCAATCGGACTATAATGCTTTATCACTCTCACTTAGCCATAGAAGTCTACAATTTTAAATTTTGGCGAAGCCCCTGGTATTCGGAGGGCCGGATTTGGGGCACTATACACGCCTAAGCCGGACAAGGCCGACTCCTCGCCCGAAGCGGAAAAAGTCTTTAAGGACTTGAGACCTCTCGAACAGCGACCAGTCTCTCTCCTTATCATGACAGTCAGTTTTCGGCTTTCTCTACTGAGGTGTTCATCCGGAAGAACTGGGACACAATTGCAGTAGTTCTCCCACCGCTACCTTAGCCGATATAATGGAACGTAAGGTACCAAAGCATGGGAGCCGGGCAAACCCAACATTTGACCAAAGACATGATTCGGAGCTGATGCATATAATGCTATAAGTTCGGGGTGCCGCACTGTCGAAAGTGTTCGTACTTCTTGCGCTGTATTATGGGGTAAATGAGAGCCCCTGGCGTACTTACCGTACCCGAACGTACGGGTGTGGATTGTCGTAAATGGACATATAAGAGAGAAAAGAAGAAAAACTTAAACAATGCAATGATAGACTATCGATATGCATTGTTATTTAAATAATACGTCGAAGCGTACTGGTACAAGTAGTGCAATAAGAAAAAAGCAGGATAATTTGAAATGTCCTATCCCAGGGCGAGCTGCACATAGATTAGTAAAAACGGGTATATCAATTATTATTAGAGACCACCTGGGGGTTCCCGTGTTCATCTTAGCTTCTTGCCGCCTTGGTTGTCGCTTCCGGAATGTGTCCGGCAATCGTACTGCCGGAAAGGGCTTCCAGAGAGTTAGGCCCTGAAAGAGAAAAGGAATGATAAAGGTATACAGCCCCTAGGGCGGTTAAGCCACATTGCGGGGCGTGTCCTGATCGTGCCCCCGCCTATGTCCATGGTATTTTCAGTGCGTAGTTATGTACGCGCGGCATGGATTTCGTCGCTTGACTGGGACTGGGATGGGGGCTGAATTTCTAGGTGAGCTCTGATCGTGCCAGCCGATCCTGTTGCAGCTTGTTCCGGACTCGCTTGAAGGTGTCCGGGGGCTGTGACGCCGAATGAGTGGTCTGCCTTAAAAGGTTGCTTTGTGCTTCTGCTGCAAGGGCCGCAGTGTGCTCTTCCATGCGGAGCGAGCGTTATGTGTTTCCATTTACTGTTATGACCCCCCTGGGTCCTGGCATCTTGAGCTTGAGGTATGCGTAATGCGGCACTGCATTAAATTTTGCGAATGTTGTCCGTCTGAGCAGTGCATGATAGCCACTGCGAAACGGGACGATATCAAAGATTAACTCTTCGCTTCGGAAGTTTCCCGGTGATCCGAAGACCACTTCCAGCATGATTGAGCCTGTGCAATGGGCCTCTACACCTGGGATGACGCCTTTAAAGGTGGTTTTGCTGGGTTTGATCCTCGAGGGATCGATGCCCATTTTTTGCACTGTATCCTGATAGAGCAGGTTCAGGCTGCTGTCGCCATCCATAAGGACTCGAGTGAGGTGAAATCCGTCAATGATGGGATCTAGGACCAGTGCGGCGGATCCGCCATGACGGATGCTAGTGGGGTGGTCCCTGCGATCGAAGGTGATCGGGAAAGTAGACCATGGGTTGAACTTTGGGGCGACGGGCTCCATCGCATAGACGTCCCTTAGTGCATGCTTCCTCTCCCTCTTGGGAATGTGGGTTGCGTATATCATGTTCACCGTCTTCACTTGTGGGGGAAACCCCTTTTGTCCTCTTGTGTTCGACAGCCGGGGCTCTTCCTCGTCATCACTATGATGCCCCTTATCCTTGTTTTCGGCATTTAACTTGCCAGCCTGCTTGAACACCCAGCATTCTCTGTTGGTGTGATTGGCTGGCTTGTCGGGGGTTCCGTGGATTTGACACGAGCGATCCAGTATGCGATCCAAACTGGACGGAGCCGGAGTATTTCTTTTAAATGGCTTTTTCCGCTGACCTGATCTAGAGCCTTTGAATCCGGCATTGACTGTCGTATCTTCGGTGTTATCGCCGTTATTGCAGCGCTTTGGTCTGTTATGATGTTGCCTACCGTTAACATCTTTGGTATCCAAGGTGTCTGGATTCCTCGATGTGTTGTTGCTGCGAGCCAGCCAGCTATCCTCGCCCACGCAAAAGCGGGTCATGAGTGTTGTGAGGGCTGCCATAGATTTCGGCTTCTCCTGGCCGAGGTGGCGGGCGAGCCATGATACGTCTCCAACGTATCTATAATTTTTGATTGCTCCATGCTATATTATCAACTGTTTTGGACATTATTGGGCTTTATTATCCACTTTTATATTATTTTTGGGACTAACCTATTAACCGGAGGCCCGGCCCAGAATTGTTGTTTTTTGCCTGCTTTGGGTTCAATCTTGCGGTGTCCTTTCTCAGTGACAGAAGGGGCAGCAAGGCACGTATTGTATTGTTGCCATCGAGGATAAGAAGATGGGGTTTTCATCATATTGCATGAGTCTATCCTTCTACATCATGTCATCTTGCTTAAGGCATTACTCTGTTTTTAACTTAATACTCTAGATGCGTGCTGGATAGCGGTCGATGAGTGGAGTAATAGTAGCAGATGCAGGCAGGAGTCGGTCTACTTGTCTCGGACGTGATGCCTATATACATGATCATACCTAGATATTCTCATAACTATGCTCAATTCTGTCAATTGCTCAACAATAATGTGTTCATCCACCGTAGAATACTTATGCTCTCGAGAGAAGCCACTAGTGAAACCTATGGCCCCCGGGTCTATCTTTATCATATTAATCTCCTACTACTTAGTTATTTCCTTTGCTTTTTTACTTTGCCTTTATTTTACTTTGCATCTTTATCACAAAAATACCAAAAATATTATCTTATCATATCTATCAGATCTCACTCTCGTAAGTGCCGTGTAGGGATTGATAAGCCCTATTCGCGTTGGTTGCGAGGATTTGTTTGTTTTGTGCAGGTATGAGGGACTCGCGTGTAGCCTCCTACTGGATTGATACCTTGGTTCTCAAAAACTGAGGGAAATACTTATGCTACTTTGCTGCATCATCCCTTCCTCTTTGGGGAAAACCAACGCAGTGCTCAATAGGTAGCAAGAAGGATTTCTGGCGCCGTTGCCGGGGAGGTCTACGCAAAAGTCAACATACCAAGTACCCATCACATACCCTTATCTTCCGCATTACATTATTTGCCATTTGCCTCTCGTTTTCCTCTCCCCCACTTCACCCTTGCCATTTTATTTGTCCTCCCTCTCTTTTCACTCGCCTTTCTTCCGCCATGTCTGAATCAAAAAGGGTTGGGGGTTCTCTCTAGAGTTTTAGTACTTTGGACAACCCTTGTATTCTCGCTAAGCTCATAAATAAGGATACTATGGAAAAACCTACCGGAGTTATCAATGAGAGTCTTAATAATTTTGATGAAGATGATTCTAGAATTTTTCGTTGTTTACTTGATGAATCTTTGGAATATGCTTGGTATAGACTATTAAGGATCAGGGCCAGCTATGTTCCTCAATATCAAATTGAAGTTTACTTAAAAAGCTTTTATATTGCCCTGCCTTCTTCTTTTAAGCATGTGTTAGATTTTATATTTGAAGAAGGTTTTCTTGAAGGGGATGTCGTAAACACTTATGAAAAAATGAAAACTATATTTGGGCACCACATGAATGACAAAGTTGAATCTACATCTCTTTTGCTCTCTTACCAAAACGAATCTATTAAAGAGATAAAGGCTAGCCTAGATACAAATTTCCGTAACATACTTAATCTTTATTCTACCATTAATAGCCATGTGCCTTATCAAAATATAAGGATTAATTCTATAGATAGCAAGTTTGCTCTTTTCTTTCCTAATACCAAAGATGGCAATACCTAGATCTATCCTTGCTTGTTATGCCTAGCTAGGGGCGTTAAACGATAGCGCTTGTTGGGAGGCAACCCAATTTTATTTTTATTCCTTGCTTTTTTCTCCTGTTTAGTAATAAATAATTTATCTAGCCTCTGTTATGGTTGTGTTTTTTGTGTTTAATTAGTGTTTGTGCCAAGTAGAACCGTTGGGAAGACTTGGGGAAAGTCTTGTTACACTTGCTGTAAAAAACAGAAACTTTAGCGCTCACAAGAACTACTGCCATTTTTATTTGAAGAGTTATATTTAGTTAATTATTTTTGCAGATGATTAATAGATAAATTACTCACGTCCAGAAATTTATTTTAGAATTTTTGTGGTTCCAGATCTTGCGCTAGCTACAGATTACTACAGACTATTCTGTTTTTGACAGATTCTGTTTTTCGTGTGTTGTTTGCTTATTTTGATGAATCTATGGCTAGTAAAATAGTTTATAAACCATAGAGAAGTTGGAATACAGTAGTTATAACACCAATATAAATAAATAATGAGTTCATTACCATACCTTGAAGTGGTCTTTTGTTTTCTTTCGCTAACGGAGCTCACGAGATTTTCTACTTTAAGTTTTGTGTTGTGAAGTTTTCAAGTTTTGGGTAAAGATTTGATGGATTATGGAACAAGGAGTGGCAAGAGCCTAAGCTTGGGGATTCCCATGGCACCCCCAAGATAATCTAAGGACACCTAAAAGCCAAATCTTGGGGATGCCCCGGAAGGCATCCCCTCTTTCGTCTACTTCTAACGGTAACTTTACTTGGAGCTATATTTTTATTCGCCACATGATATGTGTTTTGCTTGGAGCGTCTTGTATGATTTGAGTCTTTATTTGTTAGTTTACCACAACCATCCTTGCTGTACACACCTTTTGAGAGAGCATACTTGATTTGAAATTTGTTAGAATACTCTATGTGCTTCGCTTATATCTTTTGAGTTACATAGTTTTGCTCTAGTGCTTCACTTATATCTTTTAGAGCACGGTGGTGGATTTGTTTTATAGAAACTATTGATCTCTAATGCTTCACTTAGATTATTTTGAGAGCCTTAAATAGCATGGTAATTTTCTTAAAATCCTAATATGCTTGGTATACAAGATTAATAATAAAACTTTCTTATGAGTGTGTTGAATACTATGAGAAGTTCGATGCTTGAAAATTGTTTTGAGATATGAAGATGGTGATATTAAAGTTGTGCTAGTTGAGTAGTTGTGAATTTGATAAATACTTGTGTTAAAGTTTGTGATTCCCGTAGCATGCACGTATGGTGAACCGTTATGTGATGAAGTCGGAGCATGATTTATTTTTTGATTGTCTTCCTTATGAGTGGCGGTCGGGGACGAGTGATGGTCTTTTCCTACCAATCTATCCCCCTAGGAGCATGCACGTCATACTTTGCTTTGATAACTTGTAGATTTTTGCAATAAGTATATGAGTTCTTTATGACTAATGTTGAGTCCATGGATTATACGCACTTTCACCCTTCCACCTTTGCTACCCTCTCTAATACCGCGCACCTTTTGCCGGTATCATACACCCACCATATACCTTCCTCAAAACAGCCACCATACCTACCTATTATGGCATTTCCATAGCCATTATGAGATATATTTCCAAGCAACTTTCCACCGTTCCGTTTATTATGACACACTCCATCATTGTCATATTGCTTAGCATGATCATGTAGTTGACATCGTATTTGTGGCAAAGCCACCATTCATAATTCTATCATACGTGTCACTCTTGATTCATTGCATATCCCAGTACACCGCCGGAGGCATTCATATAGAGTCATATTTTGTTCTAAGAATCGAGTTGTAATTCTTGAGTTATAAGAAAAATAAAAGTGTGATGATCATCATTATTAGAGCATTGTCCTAGTGAGGAAAGGATGATGGAGACTATGATTCCCCCACAAGTCGGGATGAGACTCCGAAAGAAAAAAAAAGAGAAAGAAAAGAGGCCATAAAAAAGAAAAGGCCCAAATAGAAAAATGAGAGAAAAAGAGAGAAGGGACAATGTTACTATCCTTTTACCACACTTGTGCTTCAAAGTAGCACCATGATATTCATAGTAGAGAGTCTCTCATGTTATCACTTTCATATACTAGTGGGAATTTTTCATTATAGAACTTGGCTTGTATATTCCAATGATGGGCCTCCTCAAATCGCCCTAGGTCTTCATGAGCAAGCAAGTTGGATGCACACCCACTTAGTTTCTTTTTGAGCTTTCATATACTTATAGCTCTAGTGCATCCGTTGCACGGCAATCCCTACTCACTCACATTGATATCTATTGATGGGCATCTCCATAGCCCATTGATACGCCTAGTTGATGTGAGACTATCTTCCCCCTTTTTTGCCTTCTCCACAACCACCGTTCTATTCCACCTATAGTGCTATGTCCATGGCTCACGCTCATGTATTGCGTGAAAATTGAAAAAGTTTTGAGAATGTCAAAAGTATGAAACAATTGCTTGGCTTGTCATCGGGGTTGTGCATGATTTAAATATTTTGTGTGGTGAAGATGGAGCATAGCCAGACTATATGATTTTGTAGGGATAACTTTCTTTGGCCATGTTATTTTGAGAAGACATAATTGCTTTGTTAGTATGCTAGAAGTATTATTATTTTTATGTCAATATTAAACTTTTGTCTTGAATCTTTCGGATCTGAATATTCATACCACAATTAAGAAGAATTACATTAAAAATTATGCCAAGTAGCACTCCGCATCAAAAATTCTGTTTTTATCATTTACCTACTCGAGGACGAGCAGGAATTAAGCTTGGGGATGCTTGATACGTCTCCAACGTATCTATAATTTTTTATTGCTCCATGCTATATTATATATTGTTTTGGACATTATTGGGCTTTATTATCCACTTCCATATTATTTTTGGGACTAACCTATTAACCGGAGGCCCAGCCCAGAATTGCTGTTTTTGCCTGTTTTAGGGTTTCGAAGAAAAGGAATATCAAACGTTGTCCAAATGGAATGAAACCTTCGGGAACGTGATTTTCTCAACAAACAAGACCCGGGAGACTTGGACCCTACGTCAAGACACAAAAGAGGAGGCCACAATGTAGGGGGGCGCCTACCCCCCCCCCCCCCAGGCGCGCCCTCCACCCTCGTGGGCCCCCTGTTGCTCCACCGACGTACACCTTCCTCCTATATATACCTATGTACCCCCAAACGATCAGAGACGGAGCCAAAAACCTAATTCCACCGCCGCAACTTTCTATATCCACGAGATCCCATCTTGGGGCCTGTTCCGGAGCTCCGCCGGAGGGGGCATCGATCATGAAGGGCTTCTACATCAACACCATAGCCTCTCCGATGAAGTGTGAGTAGTTCACCTCTGACCTACGGGTCCATAGTTATTAGCTAGATGGCTTCTTCTCTCTTTTTGGATCTCAATACAATGTTCTCCCCCTCTCCTGTGGAGAACTGTTTGATGTAATCTTCTTTTTGCGGTGTGTTTGTTGAGACCGATGAATTGTGGGTATATGATCAAGTCTATCTATGAATAATATTTGAATCTTCTCTGAATTCTTTTATGTATGATTGGTTATCTTTGCAAGTCTCTTCGAATTATCAGTTTGGTTTGGCCTACTAGATTGATCTTTCTTGCAATGAGAGAAGTGCTTAGCTTTGGGTTCAATCTTGCGGTGTCCTTTCCCACTGACAGTAGGGCCAGCAAGGCACGTATTGTATTGTTGCCATCGAGGACAACAATATGGGGTTTTCATCATATTGCATGAGCCTATCCTTCTACATCATGTCATCTTGCTTAAGGCGTTACTCTATTTTTAACTTAATACTCTAGATGCATGTTGGATAGCGGTCGATGAGTGGAGTAATAGTAGTAGATGCAGGCAGGAGTTGGTCTACTTGTCTCAGACATGATGCCTATATACATGATCATACCTAGATATTCTCATAAGTATGCTCAATTCTGTCAATTGCTCAACAATAATTTGTTCATCCACCATAGAATACTTATGCTCTCGAGAGAAGCCACTAGTGAAAGCTATGGCCCCCGGGTCTATCTTTATCATATTAATCTCCTACTACTTAGTTATTTCCTTTGCTTTTTACTTTGCCTTTATTTTACTTTGCATCTTTATCACAAAAATACCAAAAATATTATCTTATCAATCAGATCTCACTCTCGTAAGTGGTCGTGTAGGGATTGACAACCCCTATTCGCGTTGGTTGCGAGGATTTATTTGTTTTGTTCAGGTACAAGGGACTCGCGCGTAGCCTCCTACTGGATTGATACCTTGGTTCTCAAAAACTGAGGGAAATACTTACACTACTTTCCTGCATCATCCCTTCCTCTTCGGGGAAAACCAACGCAATGCTCAAGATGTAGCAAGCCACTCGTCGCGGATGTTATGCTTGAATGCCGCTAGGGCCTCTGCGTCCGGACAGTCTATAATTTGGTTTTTCTTAGTCAGGAACCGAGTCTAGAATTGTCTGGCCGATTCTCCTGGCTGCTGGGTTATATGGCTCAAGTCATCAGCATCCGGTGGCCGCACATAAGTGCCTTGGAAGTTGTGAAGAAATGCGTCTTCCAGATCCTCCCAACTGCCGACGGAATCTGCTGGCAAGCTGTTCAGCCAATGCTGAGCTGGTCCTTTGACTTTTAGTGGGAGGTACTTGATGGCATGTAGATCATCACCACGAGCCATGTGGATGTGAAGGAGGAAATCCTCAATCCATACAGCGAGATCTGTTGCGCCATCGTATGATTCGATATTTACGGGTTTGAAACCCTGCGGGAATTCGTGATTCATAACTTCATCAGTGAAGCATAGGGGGTGTGCGGCGCCTCTGTGTCGGGCTATATCCCGACAAAGTTCATACAAATCTTGTCTGCTCTATTCGGCCCGGCCGGATTTACTCTTGGTGTATCCGACGCGACGATCATCGTCCCGTGTTGGCCCGCGTGTCCGTGACTCGTATATTGACCTTGCGATTTTTGCCTTACTGTCCAATACGTCTCACAGGTCCCTTGTGTTGTCCCGGGCCTTAGTATTTTTGATTGAGTGGCGGCGGGGTGCAGGCTGAACTTCAGGCTGAGATGCCTCTCTGGCTCGGCCATGCGGTGGCCGGTCAGCCGCATCGTACACTGGTGATTGAGGTTTCAATGCTCCCTCCTCGAGGTGAGGTAGCAACCTGCGTTTTGGGTAACTCTTGGAGGGGCGCTCGAGTTCATACTGAAGGAAATATGCCCTAGAGGCAATAATAAAGTTATTATTTATTTCCTTATTTCATGATAAATGTTTATTATTCATGCTAGAATTGTATTAACCGGAAACATGATACATGTGTGAATACATAGACAAACAGAGTGTCACTAGTATGCCTCTACTTGACTAGCTCGTTGATCAAAGATGATTATCTTTCCTAGCCATAGACATGAGTTGTCATGTGATTAATGGGATCACATCATTAGGAGAATGATGTGATTGACTTGACCCATTCCGTTAGCTTAGCACTCGATCATTTAGTATGTTGCTATTGCTTTCTTCATGACTTATACATGTTCCTATGACTATGAGATTATGCAACTCCCGTTTACCGGAGGAACACTTTGTGTGCTACCAAACGTCAGAACGTAACTAGGTGATTATAAAGGTGCTCTACAGGTGTCTCCAAAGGTACATGTTGGGTTGGCGTATTTCGAGATTAGGATTTGTCACTGCGATTGTCAGAGAGGTATCTCTGGGCCCTCTCGGTAATGCACATCACTTAAGCCTTGCAAGCAATGCAACTAATGAGTTAGTTGCGAGATGATGTATTACGTAACGAGTAAAGAGACTTGCCGGTAACGAGATTGAACTAGGTATTAAGATACCGACGATCGAATCTCGGGTAAGTAACATACCGATGACAAAGGGAACAACGTATGTTGTTATGCGGTTTGACCGTTAAAGATCTTCGTAGAATATGTGGGAGCCAATATGAGCATCCAGGTTCCGCTATTGGTTATTGACCGGAGACGCGTCTCGGTCATGTCTACATTGTTCTCGAACCCGTAGGGTCCGCACGCTTAAAGTTTCGATGACAGTTATATTATGAGTTTATGAGTTTTGATGTACCGGAGGAGTTCGGAGTCTTGGATGAGATCGGGGACATGACGAGGAGTCTCAAAATGGTTGAGACGTAAAGATCGTTATATTGGACGACTATATTCGGACATCGGAAAGGTTCCGAGTGATTCGGGTATTTATCGGAGTACCGGAGAGTTACGGGAATTCGCCGGGGAGTATATGGGCCTTATTGGGCCACACGGGAATAGAGGAGATAGGCCAAAAGGAAGGAGGCATGCGGCCCCCCTCTGGTCCGAATTGGACAAGGGGTGCAGCCCCCTTTTCCTTCTTCCTCTCCTCCTCTTTCCTTCTCTCCTACTCCAACAAGGAAAGGAGGAGTCCTACTCCCGGTGGAAGTAGGACTCCCCCCTTGGTGCGCCCTCCTCCTAGGCCGGCCTCCTCCCCCTTGCTCCTTTATATACAGAGGCAGGGGGCACCCCATGGACACAACAATTGATCATTGATCTCTTAGCCGTGTGCGGTGCCCCCCTTCACCATAGTCCTCGATAATATTGTAGTGGTGCTTAGGCGAAGCCCTGCGACAATAGAACACCAAGATCGTCACCACGCCATCGTGCTGACGGAACTCTTCCCCGACATTCTGCTGGATCAGAGTCCGGGGATCGTCATCGAGCTGAACGTGTGCTAGAACTCGGAGGTGCCGTAGTTTCGGTGCTTGATCGGTCGGGCCGTGAAGACGTACGACTACATCAACCGCATTGTGCTAACGCTTCTGCATTCGGTCTACGAGGGTACGTAGACAACACTCTCCCCTCTTGTTGCTATGCATCACCATGATCTTGCGTGTGCGTAGGAATTTTTTTGAAATTACTACGTTCCCCAACACATACTCCTCGGCCGCAAGGACTTCGGTCCACCTGTCTGCTAGCAAGTCTTGATCAGCTTGAAGTTGTTGCTGCTTTTTCTTCAGGCTATTTGCCGTGGCCATAAGCCGGCGCTTGAAGCACTCTTGCTCGACGGGGTCCTCAGGCATGATAAATTCTTCATCGCCGAGGCTCGCCTCATCTTTGGAGAGAGGCGTGTAATTGTCCTCCTCTGGTTCTCCATCTGCTGCCTGCTCTGGGGGGCTAGCTTGTTCGTCCTCCGGCTCTACATCGCGCTGGAGGGGATTGTTGTAGTCTTCGGCACTATCTGAAGTGTTATTATCTCCTATGCCGGTATCACTGCTCTTGTTGTGGCAGTACTTAGAGCAGTGTCGCTGATGTCGGCGTTTGGGTTGCTTCTTGGAGGGGTCATCTTCTGCTGTCTCGTCACCATTGCCTTCTTTGGGGGTGTCCACCATGTATATATCATATGCTGAGGTGGCGGTCCGGCGCCCTGTGGGCGGTGGTTCCTGTTCGTCTCCGGCGTCGTCGTCCATACCGTCGAAGTCCTCGGAGTCGAAGTCAAGCATGTCGGTTAAGTCGTTGACAGTAGCTACTAAGTGGGTGGTGGGTGGGCAGCAAATTTCTTCGTCGTTCGCATCCCATTCTAGCCGGACATAGTTTGGCCAAGGTTCTCCTGAAAGGGAGAGAGACCTTAATGAATTTAGCACATCGTCGAAGGGCGAGTGCTAAAAGATATCTGCGGAGGTGAACTCCATGATCAGCGCCCAGTCGGATTCGACGGGTACGGATGTAAGCGGCTCAGAGTCCATGGCCGGAGATGAATCCAGTGGTTCGGCGACACGGCTCTCGTAAGGGGTGAAGTCAGTATCCAGCTCTATCGCCACTGAGAGTGCGGCCTCCATGGCAGGGTCCATCCCTTCGCTCTCAGATGGCATGACTTGCTCCGGATTAATAGTCGGAGTAGTTGCAGATGTGATCTCTCGAACATTGTCGGACGGCAGGGTTATGTCATGCTCGTCGCGACTGTGTGGCGCGTCCGACATGGGCTCGAATCCGTCGAAGATCAAGTCTCCGCGAATGTCGGTCGTGCAATTCAAGTTTCCAAATCTAATCTGATGGCCAGGGGCGTAGCTCTCGATCTGCTCCAGATGGCCAAGCGAATTGGCCCGCAGTGCGAAGCCGCCGAATACGAAGATCTGTTCGGGGAGGAAAACCACACCCTGGACCGCATCGTTACCGATGATCGAAGGAGCCATCGAGCCTTATGGTGAAGGCACAGTGGAACTCTCAACGAAAGCACCAATGTTGGTGTCAAAACTGGCAGATCTCGGGTAGGGGGTCCCGAACTGTGCGTCTAAGGCAGATGGTAACAGGAGGCAGGGGACACGATGTTTACCCAGGTTCGGGCCCTCTTGATGGAGGTAATACCATACGTCCTTTTTGATTGTTCTTGGTGATATGAGTATTACAAGAGTTGATCTACCACGAGATCAGAGAGGATAAACCCTAGAAGCTAGCCTATGGTATGATTGTATGTTGTCCTACGGACTAAAACCCTCCTGTTTATATAGACACCGGAGGGGGCTAGGGTTACACAAGGTCGGTTACAAGGGAGGAGATATACATATCCGTATTGCCTAGCTTGCCTTCCATGCCAAGTAGAGTCCCATCCGGACACGGGACGAAGTCTTCAATCTTGTATCTTCATAGTCCAACAGTCCGGCCAAAGGATATAGTCCGGCTGTCCGGAGACCCCCTAATCCAGGACTCCCTCACCAAGATATTCTCATAATTATTCACTTTTCTATCAATTGCTCGACAGTAATTTGTTCACCCACCGTAATACTTATGCTATCTTGAGAGAAGCCACTAGTGAAACCTATGGCCCCCGGGTCTATCATTTATCATATAAGTTTCCAATCTATTTTACTTTGCAATCTTAACTTTCAATCTATATCATAAAAATACCAAGAATGTTTATCTTACTATTATTATCTCTATCAGATCTCACTCTCGTAAGTGACCGTGAAGGGATTGACAACCCCTTTATCGCGTTGGTTGCGAGGTTCTTATTTGTTTGTGTAGGTGCGAGGGACTTGCGTGTAGTCTCCCACTGGATTGATACCTTGGTTCTCAAAAACTGAGGGAAATACTTACGCTACTTTGCTGCATCACCCTTACCTCTTCAAGGGAAAACCAACGTAGTGCTCAAGAGGTAGCAAGAAGAATTTCGGGCGCCGTTGTCGGGGAGGTTGCACCAAGTCAAGTCAAGATTTGATCTCCCGTCAACAAGCCATTTCTGGCGCCGTTGCCGGGGAGATCTACCACAAGTCAAGACATACCAAGTACCCATCACAAACTCTTATCCCTCGCATTACATTATTTACCATTTGCCTCTCGTTTTCCTCTCCCCCACTTCACCCTTGCCGTTTTATCCGCCCTCTTTCTTCCTGCCTGCCTTCTTTGTGCTCGTTCTTTTTGCAATTTGTTGCCATCATGTCTGAAACTGGGGAGGTTATCGTTGATAAGGATAATAATATGGAAAACTTTGATGCTATTGATGATCCTCTTGAAAATCCTACTATTTTACACACTAAAAAGTTTCGGATTGGTAGCGGTAATATTATTGGGAAGGGAGTTATTCAAGATTTCTTTACTTGTGCCGGTGCTTTGCCCACCATGAGCGGGTCTATTCTTCATAAAACTAGTAGTCTCGCGGATGCTATATCTTTGCTCATAGTTGAACTTGGAAGACAACTTTTACATATGCATCCTTCCATACAAAGGATTTTCCTAGAATTTTCTAATATTGAGCATTCTTCTGTTAAGCGAGCAGCGACCATCTTTTTAGCTCATGAATTCAGATTTATAATAAAAGAGGCCAATGAAATTTTTGCGCATTATATGGTGGATGTCGGTCGTCCTCCCATAGAAGCAATCCTTTTTTAATCAAGAACACATTATGCGTTTACGATCTTTAGATCATGTTGCTTTTAATGAAAACCTTAGAAAAAAGGTTCCTACCGATGTTCTTGTTGACAGGATTTCTGAAATTAATGATAATTTTGCTATCCAGAATAATGGGTTAGGTTTTTCCCTTGAACAAAGGCTCATGACTTTTTGCCAAAAGAATGCTTATAATGATGAATTGGTCGTGCAATATGAGGGGCCAAAGGAGGAACCTATACCTCCAGAGCTTGATCTTGGGGACTTTTCTCCCATTAAATTTAGCCCTTTTGATTACTTTTGCTTGCCACAAAGAAAGCTTGCTGCTGAACGTAGGGAGTATGAGATGAGTTTTCACGATTTACCTTATCATTATCATGGCAATACCTAGATCTATTCTTGCTTTTATGCCTAGCTAGGGGCATTAAACGATAGCGATTGTTGGGAGGCAACCCAATTTTATTTTTGTTTGTTGCTTTTTGGTTCTGTTTATTAATAAATAATTCATCTAGACTCTGTTTAGATTTGGTTTTATGCTTTTAGTTAGTGTTTGTGCCAAGTAGAACCTTTGGGAAGACTTGGGGAAAGTCTTTGCGATCTTGGTGTAAAAAACAGAAACTTTAGCGCTCAAGATATTTGCTGCCACCTTTTACTGGAGAGTGAGATTAAGTTGATTCTTTTTGTATATGATTAATAGATAAATTCCTCACGTCCAGAAATTTATTTTAGAATTTTTGGGGTTACATAAGTATTTGAAACCTACAGATTACTACAGGCTGTTCTGTTTTTGACAGATTCTGTTTTTCGCGTGTTGTTTGCTTATTTTGATGAATCTATGGCTAGTATCGGAGGTAATGAACCATAGAGAAGTTGGAATACAGTAGGTTTAACACCAATACAAATAAAGAATGAGTTCATTACAGTACCTTAAGTGGTGGTTTGTTTTCTTATACTAAAGGAGCTCATGAGATTTACTGTTTAAGTTTTGTGTTGTGAGGTTTTGTGTTGTGAAGTTTTCAAGTTTTGGGTAAAGATTTGATGGATTATGGAATAAGGAGTGGCAAGAGCCTAAGCTTGCGGATGCCCAAGGCACCCTAAGGTAAAATTCAAGGACAACCAAAAGCCTAAGATTGGGGATGCCCCGGAAGGCATCCCCTCTTTCGTCTTTTTCTATCGGTAACTTTACTTAAGGCTATATTTTTATTCACCACATGATATGTGTTTTCCTTGGAGCGTCTTGTATGATTTGAGTCTTTGATTTTTAGTTTACCACAATCATCCTTGCCGTACACACTTTTTGGGAGAGACACACATGAATGGGAATTTATTAGAATACTCTATGTGCTTCACTTATATCTTTTGAGCTAGAAAATTTTGCTCTAGTACTTTACTTATATCTTTTAGAGCACGGTGGTGGTTTTATTTTATAGAAATTATTGATCTCTCATGCTTCACTTATATTATTTTGAGAGTCCTTTAGAACAGCATGGCAATTTGCTTTGGTTATAAAATTAGTCCTAATATGATAGGCATCCAAGATGGGTATAATAAAAACTATCATAAAAAGTGCATTGAATACTATGAGAAGTTTGATACTTGATGATTGTTTTGAGATATGAAGATGGTGATATTAGAGTCATGCTAGTTGAGTAGTTCTAAATTGGAGAAATACTTGTTCTAAAGTTTGTGATTCCCGTAGCATGCATGTATGGTGAACCGTTATGTGATGAAGTCGGAGCACGATTTATTTATTGGTTGTCTTCCTTATGAGTGGCGGTCGGGGACGAGCGATGGTCTTTTCCTACCAATATATCCCCCTAGGAGAATGCACGTAGTACTTTGTTTTGATAACTAATAAATTTTTGCAATAATTATGTGAGTTCTTTATGACTAATGTTGAGTCCATGGATTATACGCACTCTCACACTTCCACCATTGCTAGCCTCTCTAGTACAGTGCAACTCTCGCCGGTGCCATAAACCCACCATACACCTTCCTCAAAATAGCCACCATACCTACCTATTATGGCATTTCCATAGCCATTTCGAGATATATTGCCATGCAACTTCCCACCGTTCCGTTATTATTACACGCTTCATCATTGTCATATTGCTTTGCATGATCATGTAGTTGACATCGTATTTATGGCAAAGCCACCATTCATAATTATTTCATACATGTCACTCATGAGTCATTGCACATCCCGGTACACCGCCGGAGGCATTCACATAGAGTCATATTTTGTTCTAAGAATTGAGTTGTAATTTTTGAGTTGTAAGTAAAGTGTGACGATCATCATTATTAGAGCATTGTCCCATGTGAGGAAAGGATGATGGAGACTATGATTCTCCCACAAGTCGGGATGAGATTCCAGATGAAAAATTAAAAAAAAAAGAAAAAAAGAGGCCAAAAAGGGAGAAAATGCCCAAATAAAAAAAGAAAAAAATGAAAAATGAGAGAAAAAGAGAGAAGGGACAATGTTACTATCCTTTTACCACACTTGTGTTTCAAAGTAGCACCATGATTTTCATGATAGAGAGTCTCCTATGTTGTCACTTTCATATACTAGTGGGAATTTTTACATTATAAAACTTGGCTTGTATATTCCAATGATGGACTTCCTCAAAATTCCCTAGGTCTTCATGAGAAAGCGAGTCGGATGCACACCCACTTAGTTTCTTTTTGAGCTTTCATACACTTATAGCTCTAGTGCATCCGTTGCATGGCAATCCCTACTCACTCACATTGATATCTATTGATGGTAATCTCCATAGCCCGTTGATATGCCTAGTTGATGTGAGACTATCTTCTCCTTTTTGTCTTCTCCACAACCACCATTCTATTCCACATATAGTGCTATGTCCATGGCTCATGCTCATGTATTGCGTGAAGATTGAAAAAGTTTGAGAACATCAAAAGTATGAAACAACTGCTTGGCTTGGAATCGGGGTTGTGCATAATTTAAATACTTTGTGTGGTGAAGATAGAGCATAGCCAGACTATATGATTTTGTAGGGATAACTTTCTTTGGCAATGTTATTTTGAGAAGACATAATTGCTTTGTTAGTATGCTTGAAGTATTATTATTTTGATGTTGATATTAAACTTTTTCTTGAATCTTTCAGATCTGAATATTCGTGCCACAATAAAGAAAGTTACATTGAGAATGCTAGGTAGCATTCCACATCAAAAATTCTATTTTTATCATTTACCTACTCGAGGACGAGCAGGAATTAAGCTTGGGGATGCTTGATACGTCTCCAACGTATCTATAATTTTTGATTGTTCCATGCTATTATATTATCCGCTTTGGATGTTAATGGGCTTATTTATAAACTTTTATATTATTTTTGGGACTAACCTATTAACCCAAGGCCCAATGCAAAATGCTGTTTTTTTGCCTATTTCAGTGTTTCGCAGAAAAGGAATATCAAACGGAATCCAAACGGAATAAAACCTTCGGGGGAGTTATTTTTGGAAAAACGTGATCCAGGGGACTTGGAGTGGACGTCAAGCAACCAACGAGGAGGCCACGAGGCAAGGGGCGCGCCTACCCCCTAGGCACGCCCTCCACCCTCGTGGGCCCCTCGTGGCTCCACCGACCTACTTCTTCCTCCTATATATGTCCACATACCCCGAAAACATCCAGGAGCACCACGCAACCCTATTTCCACCGCCGCAACCTTCTGTACCCAAGAGAACCCATCTTGGGGCCTTTTCCGGAGCTCCGCCGGAGGGAGTACCGATCACGGAGGGCTTCTACATCAACACCATAGCCTCTCCGATGATGTGTAAGTAGTTTACCTTAGACCTCGGGTCCATAGTTATTAGCTAGATGGCTTCTTCTCTCTCTCTGGATCTCAATAAAATGTTCTCCTCGATCTTCTTGGAGATCTATTTGATGTAACTCTTTTTGTGGTGTGTTTGTCGAGATCCGATGAATTGTGGGTTTATGATCAAGTTTATCTATGAACAATATTTGATTCTTCTCTGAAATCTTTTATGTATGATTGGTTATCTTTGCGAGTCTCTTCAAATTATCAGTTTGGTTTGGCCTACTAGATTGATCTTTCTTGCAATGGGAGAAGTGCTTAGCTTTGGGTTCAATCTTGCGGTGTCCTTTCCCAGTGACAGCAGGGGCAGCAAGGCAGGTATCGTATTGTTGCCATCAGGGATAAAAATATGGGGTTTATATCATATTGCTTGAGTTTATCCCTCTACATCATGTCATCTTGCCTAATGCATTACTCTGTTCGTATGAACTTAGTACTCTAGATGCATGTTGGATAGCGGTCGATGTGTGGAGTAATAGTAGTAGATGCAGAATCGTTTCGGTCTACTTGTCGCGGACATGATGCCTATATACATGATCATGCCTAGATATTCTCATAATTATTCACTTTTCTATCAATTTCTCGGCAGTAATTTGTTCACCCACCGTAATACTTATGCTATCTTGAGAGAAGCCACTAGTGAAACCTATGGCCCCTGGGTCTATCGTTTATCATATAAGTTTCCAATCTATTTTACTTTGAAATCTTTACTTTCAATCTATATCATAAAAATACCAAAAATATTTATCTGACTATTATTATCTCTATCAGATCTCACTCTCGTAAGTGACCGTGAAGGGATTGACAGCCCCTTTATCGCGTTGGTTGCGAGGTTCTTATTTGTTTGTGTAGGTACGAGGGACTTGCGCGTAGTCTCCTACTGGATTGATACCTTGGTTCTCAAAAACTGAGGGAAATACTTACGCTACTTTGCTGCATCACCCTTTCCTCTTCAAGGGAAAACCAACGCAGTGCTCAAGAGGTAGCACATGCCTATGTTTATCCTTTTTATCAGGTTTGGCAATTCTAGCAGCTTCTTCACAGAAGTAAATAACATGCCCATCTACATCTTCTCCCAAGAGATCCTTAACCATAGCAATACTAGGTTCTACTTTTATTTGTTCAACAGGTTTAGGTGTTCTAATATAGCTTTTGTTGACCACGGTTGAAACTTTAGCATGTTCCTTTATCCTAACAGGGAAAGGTGGTTTCTCAATATAAGCAGAAGGAACAACTGGATCAACATTGTAAAGTATAGTTTCTTCTTTAATTGGTACTGGTTATTTGATTTCTTCTTTAATAGGTGGGTGATATTTAAACCACTTCTCTTTAGGGAGATCAACATGAGTAGCAAATGATTCACAAAAGGAGGCTACTATCTCAGAGTCAAGTCCATATTTAGTGCTAAACTTTCGGAAACCATCGGTATCCATAAAAGATTTAACACAATCATACTTAAGTTTAATACCTAACTCTTTACCTTCATCAAGTTCCCAATCTTCAGAGGTGTGTTTAATTTTTTCCAAAAGATCCCACCAAAATTCAATAGTCTTCTTCATAAAATAACCAGCACAAGAAGTATTGAGCATGGTTTGATCATTATGAGAAAGCCGGGCATAAAATTTTTGGATATAATTCTCTTGAGAGCTCATGATTGGGGCATGAATGTAACATTGACTTAAGCCTCCCCCAAGCTTGAGCGATACTTCCTCCTTCACGAGGCCAAAAATTATATATATAATTCCGATCACGATGAACTAGATGCATAGGATAAATTTTTTGATGGAACTCCAATTTCAAACGATTCCAATTCCAAGATCCAATATCATCGCATAGCCTATACCATGCCAATGTTTTTCCCTTCAAAGATAAAGGGAAAACCTTTTTCATAACTTCATCTCCGGGTAAACCTGCAAGCTTGAACAATCCACATATTTGTTCTACATATATCAAGTGCATATCAGGATGTTCGATTCCATCTCCTGCATACGGATTAGCTAGCAGTTGTACTATCATATCCGAAGGAATTTCATATTCAATATTTTCAGTAGGTGCAGTAGGTTGAGGGGTAGATAATTGTGGTTCCGGTCGAGGTGAATATACCCCGAACAAACCCCTCAAAGGATTGTTTTCCATAGTAACAAGTGACAATGAATTTCAGCACACTATATAAATGTTTCCTTACCAAAGGCGCTTCACTCCCCGGCAATGGCGCCAGAAAACAGCCTTGATGACCCACAAGTATAGGGGATCAGTTGTATCTCTTTTCGATAAGTAAGAGTGTCGAACCCAACGAGGAGCAGAAGGAAATAACAAGTGGTTTTCAGCAAGGTAATGTCTGCAAGTGCTGAAATTGTAAGTAGCAGAGTAGTTTGATAGCAAGATAATTTGTAATGAGCAATTAACGATAGTAGTAACAAAAGTGCAGCAAGGTAGCCCAATCCTTTTGAGGCAAAGGACAGGCCAAAATAGTCTCTTATGATAAGCAAAGCGTTCCTGAGGGTACACGGGATTTCCATCTAGTCACTTTCATCATGTTGGTTTAATTCGTGTTCGGTATTTTGATAATTTGATATGTGGGTGGACCGGTGCTTAGGTGTTGTTCTTACTTGAACAAACCTCCTACTTATGATTAACCCTCCCACAAGCATCTGCAACTACGAGAAAAGTATTAAGAATAAATTCTAACCATAGCATTAAACTTTTGGATCCAATCGGTCCCCTACGGAATAGCGCATAAACTAGGGCTTAAGCTTCTGTCACTCTCACAACCCATCATCTCATTGCTACTCCACAATGCATTCCCTTAGGCCCAAATATGGTGAAGTGTCATGTAGTCGACGTTCACATGACACCACTAAGGGAATCACAACATACATACTTATCAAAATATCAAACACATATCAAGTTCACATGATTACTTGCAACATGATTTCTCCCGTGACCTCAAGAAAAAAATTAACTACTCACAAATGATAATCATGCTCAAGATCAGAGGGGTATTAAATAGCATATTGGATCTGAACATATAATCTTCCACCAAATAAACCATATAGTAATCAACTACAAGATGTAATCAACACTACTAGTCACCCACAAGCACAAATCTATAGTTTCGGTAACAAGATTGAACACAAGAGATGAACTAGGGTTTGAGATGAGATGGTGATGTTGAAGATGTTGATGGAGATTGCCCTCCCAAGATGGAAGGGTTGTTGGTGATGATGATGACGATGATTTCCCCCTCCGGGAGGGAAGTTCCGACAGAGAGAAAAAGTGCTCCTGCCCAAGTTCCGCATCGAGACGGCGGTGCTCCGTCCTGAAAGTCCTCTCCTTATTTTTTTATAGATCAAAATGACGTATGTACCAGATGATGTGCACCGGAGGTGGGTCTGGGTGAGCACAACCCACCAGGGCGCGCTGATACGTCGCCGTCGTATCTACTTTTCCAAACACTTTTGCCCTTGTTTTGGACTCTAACTTGCATGATTTGAATGGAACTAACCCGGACTGACGCTGTTTTCAGCAAAATTGCCATGGTGTTATTTTTGTGCAGAAATAAAAGTTCTTAGAATGACCTGAAAATCAATGGAGAATTATTTTGGAATATATAAAAAATACTGGAAGAAGAATCCACGTCAGGGGGGCCTCCACCTGTCCAGAAGGGTGGGGGCGCGCCCCTGACGCTCCATCGACCTCAACCTTGACTCCATATATTCACTTTCGGGGAGAAAAAATTAAAGAGAAGGATTCATCGCGTTTTACAATACAGAACCGTCACCAAGCCCTAAACTCTCTCGGGAGGGCTGATCTGGAGTCCGTTCGGGGCTCCGGAGAGGGGAATCTGTCGCCATCGTCATCATCAACCTTCCTCCATCACCAATTTCATGATGCTCACCACCGTGTGTGAGTAATTCCATAATAGGCTTGCTGGACGGTGATGGGTTGGATGAGATTTATCATGTAATTGAGTTAGTTTTGTTAGGGTTTGGTCCCTAGTATCCACTATGTTCTGAGATTGATGTTGCTATGACTTTGCTATGCTTAATGCTTGTCACTAGGGCCCGAGTGCCATGATTTCAGATCTGAACCTACTATGTTTTCATCAATATACGAGAGTTCTTGATCCTGTCTTGCAAGTCTATAGTCACCTACTATGTGTTATGATCCGGCAACCCCGAAGTGACAATAATCGGGACCACTCCCAGTGATGACCGTAGTTTGAGGAGTTCATGTATTCACTATGTGTTAATGCTTTGGTCCGGTACTCTATTAAAAGGAGGCCTTAATATCCCTTAGTTTCCAATAGGACCCCGCTGCCACGAGAGGCTAGGACAAAAGATGTCATGCAAGTTCTTTCCATAAGCACTTATGACTATATTCGGAATACATGCCTACATTAATTACATTGATGAACTGGAGCTAGTTCTGTGTCACCCTAGGTTATGACTGTTACATGATCGATCGCATCCGGCATAATTCTCCGTCACCGATCCAATGCCTACGAGCTTTTCATATATTATTCTTCGCTTATTTACTTTCCCGCTGCTACTGTTACAATCACTATAAAACCCAAAAATATTACTTTTGCTCCCGTTACCACTACTATCATATTACTTTTCTACTAAATACCTTGCTGCAGATATTAAGTTTCCAGGTGTGGTTGAATTGACAACTCAGCTACTAATACTTGAGAATGTTCTTTGGCTCCCCTTGTGTCGAATCAATAAATTTGGGTTGAATACTCTACCCTCGAAAACTGTTGCGATCCCCTATACTTGTGGGTTATCAAGACTATTTTCTGGCGCCGTTGCCGGGGAGCATAGCTCTATTCTTTGAGTCACTTGGGATTTATATCTTCTTATCATTATGAAGAACTTGAAAGATCAAAGAACCAAGATTTTTCCCTCAACTACGAGGGGAGGTAAGGAACTGCCATCTAGCTCTGCACTTGATTCACCTTCTGTTTTGAGTAAGCTTGCGACACCTAAACCTGCTTCTGCTATTAATTCTGATATGTCGCATGTTATTGATGATGCCACTTCTGCTATGCATGATACTTATGATGAAACTACATCTATGCTTGATACTACTGTGCCACTTGGTGAATTTCTTGATGAACAACTTGCTAGGGCTAGAGAGAATGAAATTATTGAAACTAATAATATTGATGAAAGTGATGATGAGGATTCTCCCCTAGATATGAATTACCTGTTGTTCCTGAGGGTTATTGTCGGTGTCAAAACCAGTGGATCTCGGGTAGGGGGTCCCGAACTGTGCGTCTAAGGCGGATGGTAATAGGAGGCGGGGGACACGATGTTTACCCAGGTTCAGGCCCTCTTGATGGAGGTAATACCCTACGTCCTGCTTGATTGTTCTTGATGATATGAGTATTACAAGAGTTGATCTACCATGAGATCGTAGAGGCTAAACCCTAGAAGATAGCCTATGGTATGATTGTCTGTCATCCTACGGACTAAACCCTACGGTTTATATAGACACCGTAGGGGGCTAGGGTTACACAGAGTTGGTTACAAGGGAGGAGATCTACATATCCGTATTGCCTAGCTTGCCTTCCATGCCAAGGAGTGTCCCATCCGGACATGGGACGAAGTCTTCAATCTTGTATCTTCATAGTCCAACAGTCCGACCAAAGGATATAGTCCGGCTGTCTGGAGACCCCCTGATTCAGGACTCCCTCAGTAGCCCCTGAACCAGGCTTTAATGACGATGATTCCGGCGCGCGGTATTGTCCTCGGCATTGCAAGGCGGCTTCCTCCTCCGAATACTCCACAGAAGATTTTGAACACAAGGATAGTGTCTGGCTCTGCAAAACAAGTTCCACATACTACCGTAGAGAGAATAATATTTCCACAAATCCAATCTGCTGACACGTTTGACAACATGACATCACGTCATGCTCAGTCATTATTCGAACCGTTTTTCTCAACCAGCACCGCACATATCGCGAGGCGGTTTTCTTGACATGTCTTGTCAAAGAAGAGATTGTGTCCCCCTTATTACGGGATTCTCATCAATATGGATGTGGGTAACCCAACCGTGCCATCAATTACGGCGTTTGGGGAATAAGCGATTTTACCAGGCAAGTGGGGAGGCGCATCGCCTCTTCCGCCCCTATAAAGGGACAAGGATTCACCCTTTTTTACCCGCGCCTTCTTCCTCCTTGCTTACCCATTCTCGCGCACTCGAGCTCCAGCGCCCAAGTTCGCGTCTTTCTTCTCAAACCACTCCAAGCATGTCCGGAGCAGGAGAACATCACAAAGTTACGGGAAGCCGGATATCTGGCCGCGGATATCGTGCACCGGCTGCCAGATGCAGGGCAGCTCATCCCTACGCCCGAACCCCATGCGAGGGTAGTTTTTCTTACCCACTTCGTCCGTGGACTGGGATTTCCCCTTCACCCGTTTGTCCGCGGGCTCATGTTCTACTACGGGCTGGATTTTCATGATCTGGCCCCCAATTTCATCCTCAACATCTCGGCGTTTATCGTCATGTGCGAGGCCTTCCTCCGCATCAGGCCCCACTTTGGCCTGTGGCTGAAGACCTTCAATGTTAAACCGAAGGTGGTGGTCAGCCAGCAAGCAGAGTGCGGAGGCGCCATGGTGGGCAAAATGCCTAACGTCACCTGGCTCGAAGGCTCCTACGTGGAGACCATAAAGGGGTGGCAATCGGGGTGGTTCTACATCACCGAGCCGCGCGACACCAACTGGGTGGCGGCCCCCAAATTTCGATCCGGAATCCCCACGCGGCTCACTTCCTGGAAAGAGAAGGGCCTGTCCTGGGGTTCTTCGGTAGAGCTGACCGGACTCCAGACCTGCATCAGGAACATGATGAGCAAGAAAATCAAGCTCGTCAACGTGGTCCAGGTCATGCTCTTCCGCCGAATTCTCCTGTGTCAACGACGGGCATTCAATTTGTGGGAGTTCGACTCGGCCCAGCACCAGACGCTACGAGAGCTCTACGACACGACGCACAAGGACGTCTGGAGGGTGCTGTTCAAGGGCGCCGAGGTACCTCCTTCCCTCACCGAGGACCGCGGACTCAGCGCAAAGTGCCATGCCAATCCGGTAAGTTTTTGTATCTCATAGGGTATTTATTTGCCCCAGTTAAATGATGTGCGGGATCTAAGCTCCCATGCCTTTAACAGGACTAGATAAAGACAGCGGAGCAGCTCGATTACCCAGCCCCCCTGCCTGAAGATCCCGCAGATGCTCTCCTAACGGAGATGCTGGCTCCGGCACCTTATGAGGTGCCGGCGAAGAAGACCACAAGGACCCGAAAGGGTCTCCGGCGCAAGGTTGTATCGAACTCATCGTTCGATGACTCTGACGCGCACTCCTCCCACGAAAACAAGGAGGAGGAGGAGGAAAGTTCTCTCCCCCAACCGGGGGAGACAAGAAAAGGAAGGCCGACCCAACCGGGGAGGCCGAAGGGTCCAAGAAGGGAAGGACCCTCCCTCCGGACTGCTCCATGACGGCCGCCTACAGTGGCGACGAATGGCTACCCAGGGTCAATCCCCTGGCGAAGTCGTAAGTATCCGGACACCATAGTAATTCATGGTATGTTTTATTGCACTGCTTCTCCTCAAGCCGAACATGATTATGCAGTCCGTCCCGGGCTCATCTCGACGTATCCTCGTCGAGCGGTTCTGAAAGTGCGTTATATCGACTAGAGGGGGGTGAATAGGCGATTTTTATGAAAGTCTTCAAAACGTGGAAGTTTCGAAGACAAACGATAGAAATAAACCTATTACCATGCAGCGGAAGGTAGACTACACTTGGCAAACCATAGTCAATTATTCAATGAAGTGAAAGCACAGTGACTAATAGCAGCTAGGTAGTAAGGATCAGGTAGGAAGATATTATGAAGCCAAACAGAACACGCAGTCACTCAGTGAAGACGGAAGATAGTTCAATCATACAATGACTCCACAAGGACCAACAGTAAGTAAAGGGAAGGGAAGGATGAAACCAGTGACTCGTTGAAGACAATGATTTGTTGGACCAGTTCCAGTTGTTGTGACAACTGTACGTCTGGTTAGGGCAGCTAGGTATTTAAACCTGAGGACACACAGTCCCGGACACCCAGTCCTGAACACGCAGCTCAGGACACCCAGTCCTCACCGTATTCCCCTTGAGCTAAGGTCACACAGACCTCGCGCAATCACTCTGGTACGTCTTCAAGGTAGACTCCCACACCTTCACAGACTTCGTTCACCGGCAATCCACAATGTCTCTTGGATGCTCAGAACGCGACGCCTAACCGGCTGGAGGATTCACAGTCCTCAAGTGTAATAAGTCTTCAGATCACACAGACAAGAAGACTTAAGTGATGCCTAACACTCTTAGGCTCTGGGTGGTTAGGGCTTTATCCTCGCAAGGAATTCTCTCTCAAAGGCTTCGAGGTGGGTTGCTCTCAAACGACAAAAGCCGTACTCTAACTCTGAGCAGCCAACCATTTATGGTTGTAGGGGGTGGGCTATTTATAGCCACTAGGCAACCCGACCTGATTTGTCCGAAATGACCCTGGGTCACTAAGGAACTGACACGTGTTCCAACGTTCAGATTTCAAACTCACGCGGCAGCTTTACTTGGGCTACAAGCAAAGCTGACTTGTACGACTCTGGACAAGTTTCGCTCTCATAGTCTTCACTCGAAGACATAGGTTTTGGTTAAGCATCACTTCAGTCATTCGACTGGTTCTCTTGGACCCCACTTAACAGTACGGTGGTTCCTATGACTCAACAAAGAAGAAAAAGAACTACGAAAGATCTAAGTCTTTGAGCTCCATAGGCTTCATGCGATGTCTTCTCTTGTCATAGTCTTCAATGTGAATATCTTCATATACTACCTTTGACATCAATGTCTTCAGACATTTTTAGGGGTCATCTCTGGTAGGAAAACCGAATCAATGAGGGACTTCTACCTGTGTTATCCTGCAATTCTCACAAACACATCAGTCCCTCAACTAGGTTTGTCATCAATACTCCAAAACCAACTAGGGGTGGCACTAGATGCACTTACAATCTCCCCCTTTTTGGTGATTGATGACAAACTAGTTGAAGTTTTCAACGGGGAATATAATATGTGAAATTGTAAAGAATAAGGAATTGTCTTCATAAGTTGCAAGGGCTCCCCCTGAAGATGTGCATATAAGTAATTTGCTTTTGGAATGCAAATGCACATGGCAGGTTGTGCTTGTGGAGATCCTCTTCAACTTATGATGACAATCCACTATGCAAGTGAAGGTATGTGAAGATAATGACATGCATAATGGAAAATGGACGTCTGCAAAATGATTTAAGTGCGGAATTTATCGTCACACATGCGGAATTTATCATCGCATCACAAAGTGGCAAATAAGTAGCAGACGACCATCGAGTTTAAGTGTTACAACTCAAAGAACCAAATGTATCAAAACAAGAGTTGTAAACATGAAGCAAAATATAAAGCACCCGCCCATATGGACCCGCTTGAAGACTATCAAACTCATATGCTTCTCCCCCTTTTGTCAGTAAGGACCAAAAAGGTTTGAAGACATAGAGCATCTACTCGTTCCCATGAAGAGTAGGTGAAGCAACAGGGTCGTCGGTGGTGTTCGGCGGTGCAGAAGAACTTGGAGCAGTGTCGAAGTGTGCTGAAGGAGGTGGCGGTGAAGTAGCATCGTCTTCATCCTCGATCACTCTGGCATTCACAGTTGCAGCAGAGGAAGAGAACTCAGAGTCTTCAAGAGATGGAGTTCATCGCAGCACTGCCCTTCGAGGAGGTGTGGAGTCAAACTTGAAGCACTCAGAGAAGCCATCCTCTTGAAGATCATCTTCAGAGCACATCAGCGTCAGCCCCTTCCATGTGCGTCGAGAGGTTTCATGGGCAACAAAAGCATTCTTGGTGGCAAGATTGCGAATGCGGTTGACATCCACCAAGAGGCTTTGCATTTGACGCTTCAGCCAGTCATGATGCCTATCCTGTTTCTGATGAAGAGCCACCAGAAGCTCTCGGTCATTAAGAACACGAGTGTGCTTCTTGGGTCGTTGGGAAGTTGTGATGTCGGTGGCTTCAGTAAGAGCAGGATGTGGTGCACGTGTAGTTCCAGCCAAATGATACACACGAGTGACTGCTTCAACTCCTTCAATGTTCTAAGAAAAACTTTGATGCTCTGCATTCTGAAGACTTAGAGGTTCCTTGGCAGGCTCAGGATAGATGGCTTCAATAGACATATCCACATCAGGCAGAAAGATCCGATGATTGCGAGCAGATGGCTGATATGAGATAGCGGAGTGAAGTTTGATCAGCCGCATTACCCATGGGGCGTAGAACTTCAAGCCAAAAAGATCAGAGCCTGATGCAGCAAGTTGGCGAATGAAGAGGTCCTGTGCATTGAAGCATTTTCCATGAAGAATATAGAAGACCAAAGTCTTCATTGCACCTTCCAGCTTGGCATGTGGAGAGTGTCCTTTGATGGGCCAGAGAGTTCACCTTATGATGTGATAAATAGTCCTTGGCAGATACTCTAGGTCTTCAACAAAGAACTCTTTGGGATATGTAGCATCTTGGGGCAATGGCTTCATCATACTGAGCATCTGACTCATGTTAGGTTCAGGCTTCTGAAAGATTCTCTCCACAGCTTCACTGTGAAGTTGACAGCCAGACTCATAGAGATCGCTAGGAGTGGGTAGACCAGTGAGCTCAATGATGTCAAAGGCTTTGGCTTCGTGATGAACGTTTCCTGTCATCCACTCCAGGACCCAAGTCTTCGGATCTTTGTTGTACCCACGGATGTGAAGTGTGGCATAGAATTGGAGCAGCAACTCTTCATTCCAATGCTCTTGGTCGGTGACGAACTGCAGCAATCCAACCTCTTTGAAGCAATCCAGAGCTTCTTCCAGACAGGGCAGACCAGCTATTGCTTCAATGTCAAGATGCTTGTGTGGGAAGATGCGACCTTGATTGTATAGAATGAAGGAGTAATAGCTTCGCTGCGGATAGCTCCAGAACTGATCAGATGATATTCTTTCCCTTGAGTAGGGGTTCCTGGAGCTATTGAAGAATGTGTTGTCTGCTCTGAAGCCATTGACATTGAAGGATCCAGGTGCTGATGCAGGACCTGGAAACCTGGGCAATCTTGGGATTGGCTTCTGTACCTGAGGCCTGTGCTCAACATGATAGTCGAACTGAGGACCGGCAGCAGGCGCAGGAACAGAAGCAGTGGGATCAGTGGCTTCGCTGACTTCTGGTGCTGGGTTGGTGAAGGCTCCACATTAGCTTCAGCCATGTCAGTGTCAGTGGCTTCATTGGTGTTGATGGTGGCAGCCTCAAGATTTTCAACCTCCACTTGATGAGCTGGAGGGTCGGTCACAGTCACGTTCTCCTCGAGAACAGCTTCTTGGTGGGACAGGGGAGTAGCAGCTTGTGGGGCTTCTTCTTCATCGGATGATGCAGCCGAAATGTCTTTAGCAGCTTTAGCTTCAGACTCAGAGACTGGAGGCCTTGGTCCTTTGCGAAGCCTGCGCAACGCTGGCGACGCCTGTGGAGTTGGAGTTGGCTGTGCCTCAAAGTCTTCTTCCTCTTGTTCTTGTGGGCGATCAGCCCATGATGCATCTTGAGCAATTGGCGTCAAAGGACGACCAATGCTGATGAGCTCGCTATGCGTTAGCACAGGCGATGATACCTGTTGGTGCTCGAGCTGAGGAATAACTGCATCATCTTCAACATGGTCATGGTGACCAATGTCTTCAGCAGCTATGGGATCAGCTGCTGGAAAGTCTTCAGCTTCATGAGCCTCTGTGAAAGCAGGCTCATGGACAGTCAGTTGACGTTCTTGCGGTTCAGCGTCAGGGTGAACCATGGAGATGGGTTCAACAATCAAGGGCTCTGTGGGAGCAGCCCGTTCCTTCTTGGTCTTCCTCTTCTTCTTGGAGGGGGCAGTAGCAGAGGCTTCAGGATGTTTCCTCTTCCTGGCTTCAGCCTCAGCAGTCCTCGTCTTCTTTAGCTCTGAAGCGGTTGACCGGGCCTTTGGCTTCGAGCCAGTCATGCTAGTTGGGAAGACAATGGGATCTGCTTCCTGCCTTGGTGCGTTGGGTTCGGCCACAATGGGCTTCTTCTTCTGCTTAGTAGCCATCCTGGGATCAATGCCCGGACGCCCAAGGGCCTTGCGCTTCTCAGCCTCATTGTAGCCTTGCACACACTTGTCAGCCAGGCTCTTCATGCGCTCCCGAGAACCCTGAGCTTCTGCGCGTTTCTTGAGAAAGGCTTCTTTGAGCTCGTGCAGCATAATCTTGAAGTTTTTCACCTCTTGCACGCTGAGCTTGGCCATATGCTTCTTGAACTGAGCCTTTTCATAATCAATATTTTGCTTCAGTTCGACGATGCGCTGAGCGAGAGCTAGCTCTGAAGCAATGGCGCCATGGAAGGCGACACTGAGGCCAATGGGTAGTTGCAGATCTTCGAAGCTGATGTTGGGCGTGTCAAACCACTCATCAATGAAGTTGTGGATGATTGTCACGTCAAAGAGAGGCAGATCATTGAAGATTTCTGCTTCTTCTTTGCTCTTGATGAGTTGCTCAAGAGCGTCATCTGCAAGATCTTCATCACTGGACAGATCAATGGCATCGTTCCGCAGAATGGCAGCAGCCGTCAGCTCTTGGCCGGTGTGTGGCAGAGGCATCTTGACCTTCTGGGGCTTGGAGATGCGTGACAAATCTTCAGACTGCACACTGTCTTCAGGAGGTGCAGTTGCCAATGGCTTCGCTCGTGAGATTTTTGGTGCAGAGGCAAGCTTTGAAGCTTTAGGCTGCTTCAACTTCTTTGGCTTCGGCACTACAGGCGCTTCATCTGATTCAGCGTCATCTGCAGGCTCATTCACGGCTGTCCCTTGAACCACGATGTGAGTGATGAGACCTTCCAAGTTGTAGAAGGGCCCAAGAAGATTGGGTTCAGCTTCACGAGTTCCATCGGCACGGGGAGCAGAGGGACCAGGGTTGAAGTCTAATCCCAAAGACTTCTTGTTCTGCTTCGCTGAGTTCTGGGCAAACTGGAAGTTGCGCTTAAACAGATTGTCGTCACGACACCATAGCAGTGACGATGGGTCAGCATCCGCAGGCTGTGATCCACGGACCATGCAGGGATAGAAGCCTTGTTCAATGGCTTCATCTCTGGTCCTGGGTTGAAGATTTTTGTAGAGGATGTCTCCCCATGGTCGCTTGATGGCATTCTTTTCAGCATATTCCTTTGTCACAAATCTGTACTTGAACCACTGTTCTTCCTAATAGCGTCGAATCCATTGGATTCGTGTCTTGCGCTGATTGTAATCCTCTTCAGGATCTATCTTGTACAGCTCTGAGAGGTCATCGGGCAGATCTCTTGATGTTTCTCCTCGACGCTTTCTGCCACCCTTCCTTGCTGATTTCTCTGAAGCCATGAACTTTAAACTGAAAGGCTTCAATACGTTCAAAGGCTTCAAAGGTTTTCGCTTGCTGGACAAGCAGGAACTGGCTTCGGGAGAATTTATATGATGCTGTAAGTATTCTGCAAATGAATGCAGACTATGAGAACCAAGGGATTCTCCCACGGACATGTACCTGTGACAGCATTAAGGTGCGAGGGAAGGGGAAGAGGTCATATGCATTCTCAGAAGATTTTGAAGATAAATCAGTTTAGAAGACATTGACCTCATCGTGCGAAGACATTCACTCATAGATAAGGAGTTGGTTCCAGATTTGTACGAATCCATGGATCAGTACAAGTGAGGAATCTAACTATTTTGTGAAATACAAGTGAATATACTAGGCATATTATGAGATGCAGTATGTAAGAGATCCAACTTGTGTGAACAGAAACTGCCTGTGGTAGAAAGTGACGAAGCTATAGGATCAAGGGGGCTGTAAAAAGGAAGTTTTATTTACCACACGAAGAACTGCTAGACGGAGTGGAAGAGGAGGCCGAGCAGTTCGATCGTCCGTGCCCTAACTTGGCGACGGAGGACACCTACGGCGACGGCGGAGAAGACGATGTCCGCGGTCGGCGTGAAGACGGCGTCGGAGAGGTTGCGGCAGCGAAGAGATTCGTCGCCAGCGTCGTCGAGGGCTAGCGGTGGTGCTAGGGTTCGTGCGAGAGTGGAAGAAGAGATAATGACTGTTGTGAGGTGTGTATTTATAGGTACAGGGGCGGCCCTGCATTATTACACAGGTGCCCCTGGCGATTCACATCTGAGGAACACGTGGCCATCATGCAGCATATCAGGGGTTGTTCCACGTCCCACGCACACCTGGATTGTCGGGTGGTCGTTCCCACTTCTCCGGGTTTCAGGTGAAGGAATGAGCATTGAAAACGGACTTAATGTTTGTCTCTGTATCTTCTGTTGACAAGGACGCAGAGAAGACATTCGACAGTTTCAATAGAATGCATATGACTTGGAGAGATGGAGTTTGAGATAGAGAGCATAGAGAGGTTAGGGTCCAATCACATTCACTTAGTTCAAAAGACTCAACATGAAGACATAGCTATAAGTGAAAGTTGTAGAGGACAGAACACTAGTATATATATATATATTCAACATAGAGAAGATAATCATGAAGACATGTTGAAATTTAAGCCAAACCAAATGTGAAGACATAGCAAATGTAACGCCATGAGTGAAACACTTCGAACAGAACCTTTGGTGGTGGCGTTACCCACCGTATAGGAAGTATTAGACCCAGACATGGCGCACAATTATCGTGGCGTTCCGAAGTCAAATTACACATTAATGTATTCACACTTAGAATGTATGTCTTCATTGATTGAAGATATACTTTACTTCGTGTGTTGCACCTCTAAGTCATCAATATGCATAAGTGTTAGGATGTGTGCCTGATCATAGGACATTTGAGGATTCCAGGATATTTAGCTCACACCGTAACTTGCAAAATCTCTTCTCATCCAAGGGCTGGGTGAAGATATCTGCCAATTGCTCTTCAGTGTTGACGTGTATGATATCAATATCTTCCTTCACAACATGATCTCTGAGAAAGTGATGATGAATTTCAATGTGCTTTGTCTTCGAGTGCTGAACTGGGTTGTTGGCAATCTTGATGGCGCTTTCGTTGTCGCAGTAGAGTGGCACTTGCTTCAGATGAATGCCATAGTCCTTGAGTGTTTGCTTCACCCACAGAAGCTGAGCGCAGCAAGATCCAGCAGCAATGTATTCAGATTCAGCAGTGGAGAGAGATACACAGTTCTCCTTCTTTGAAGACCAACATACAAGTGATCATCCCAGAAAGTGACATGTGCCTGATGTAGACTTGCGATCCACTTTGTCACCAGCATAATCAGCATCCGAGAATCCAACCAGATCAAACTCTGAGCCCTTTGGATACCATAATCCTAGAGTTGGGGTGTGAGCCAAATATCGAAGAATTCGCTTCACAGCTAAGTGATGCGACTCCTTTGGTGCCGCTTGGAATCGAGCACACATGCAAACACTAAGCATAATATCTGGCCTAGATGCACATAGATAAAGTAAAGAACCAATCATGGAGCGGTATACCTTTTGATCGAACTCTTTACCATTGTCGTCGGGACCTAGATGATGTTTGGCTGGCATTGGCGTCGTGAAGACTTTGCAGTCTTGCATACCGAACTTCTTCAGGCAATCTTTGAGATACTTCTCTTGAGATATGAAGATGCCGTTGCGTTGCTATCGTATTTGAAGACCGAGGAAGAACTTCAGCTCTCCCATCATGGACATATGATATTGCTCTTGCATCATATATCCAAACTCTTCACTGTACTTCTGATTGGTGCAGCCGAAGATGATGTCATCCACATATATTTGGCACACAAACAGTTCACCATCATATGTCTTCGTGAAGAGAGTAGGGTCGAGGGAACCAGGTATGAAGCCTTTGCTCTTCAGGAAGTATTTGAGTGTGTCATACCAAGCCCGAGGGGCTTGTTTGAGGCCATATAGTGCCTTGTTGAGCTTGTATACCATGTCAGGATGTTTTGGATCTTCAAAGCCAGGCGGTTGTGCAGCATACACTTCTTCTTCAATCTTGCCATTGAGAAAGGCGCTCTTCACATCCATTTGATATAGAAGTATGTTATGATGATTTGCATAGGCTAGCAGTATGCGTATGGCTTCCAGTCTAGCCACAGGAGCAAATGTTTCATCGAAGTCAATGCCTTCCACTTGAGTATATCCTTGAGCAACAAGACGAGCTTTGTTTCTGACAACTTGACCATGCTCATCTTGCTTGTTGCGGTATATCCATTTGGTGCCTATTATGTTGTGCTTCCGAGGATCAGGACGCTTAACCAGTTCCCATACATTATTCAGCTCAAACTGTTGAAGCTCTTCTTGCATAGCTTGAATCCATTCAGGTTCCATGAAGGCTTCTTCAACTTTCTTGGGTTCTGTTATTGAGATGAATGCAAAGTGCCCACAGAAATTTGCTAGCTGAGTTGCCCTTGAACGAGTGAGCGGATCAGGGGCATTGATGCTATCAATTATTCTCTCAATCTGCACTTCATTGGCAACACGAGGATGTACAGGGCGAAGGTTTTGCTCTTGCTGATCATTGTCGTTGTTAGTGGGATTGTCTTCAGGTTGAGCATTGTCTTCAGGTTGATTAGGTGCGGAGATGATAAGTTCCTCTTCAGGTTGAGCTTCATAGGGTATGATTTCTCCAGTTCCCATTAGCTTGATTGATTCGCTGGATGGAACTTCATCTAGCACATTTGGGAGGTGCTCTCTTTGTGAACCGTTAGTCTCATCAAACCGCACATCCACTGTTTCAACCACTTTATAATGAAAGAGATTGAAGACTCTGTAGGAGTGAGAATCCTTTCCATATCCAAGCATAAAACCCTCATGTGCTTTTGGTGCAAATTTTGAAGTGTGATGTGGATCCTTGATCCAGCACATGGCGCCAAATACTCTGAAGTAACTGACATTTGGCTTCTTGCCAGTAAGGAGATCATAAGATGTCTTGTTCAGAAGCTTGTGAAGATAAACACGTTTGATTGTATGGCATGCAGTATCAATGGCTTCAGGCCAGAATTTTCTTGGAGTCTTGTATTCATCTAGCATCATTCTGGCCATCTCTATGAGTGTTCTGTTCTTGCATTCGACGACGCCATTCTGATGTGGCGTGTACGGAGCTGAGAATTCATGTGTGATGCCCAAAGTATCAAGATATGTATCAAGGCCAGTGTTCTTGAATTCAGTGCCATTGTCACTTCTGATGTGCTTTATCTTGGCGCCATAGTTGTTCATTGCTCGATTGGCGAAGCGTCTGAAGACATCCTGCACTTCAGTCTTGTAGAGGATTATGTGCACCCAAGTATATCTAGAATAATCATCAACAATGACAAAGCCATAGAGACAAGCAGTAGTAGTAAGAGTTGAGTAATGAGTGGGACCGAAAAGATCCATGTGGAGCAGTTCGAAGGGTCGAGTGGTTGTCATGATTGTCTTCGAGGGATGTTTGGCCCTCGTCATCTTTCCTGCTTCATAGGCACCGCATAAGTGATCTTTCTTGAACTTGACGCCCTCGATGCATATGACATGCTTCTTCTTTGCAAGGGTGTGGAGGTTCCTCATGCCAGCATGCCCTAGTCTCTGATGCCAGAGCCAGCATTCTGAAGCTTTTGCTAGAAGACATACGGCAAATTGTGGTCCTGCTGAGAAATCTACCACGTACAAATCATCTTTCCGATACCCTTCAAACACTAGAGACTTGTCAGATTCCATTAGAACAAGGCAGCGTATTTTCCAAACATTATGATCATGTTCAAATCGCAAAGCATTGAGACAGACATTAAGTTGAAGCCAAGGGATTCAACAAGCATGACTTTATCCATGTGTTGATCCTTTGAGATTGCAACTCTACCTAGATCCAATACCTTATTTTTACCAGTGTCAGCAAATGTGATGTGACTCTTGTCGGATGGACGTAAGGTTGAGTCCATAAGAAGGCTTCTTTTGCCAGTCATGTGATTGGTACACCCACTATCAATAATCCATTCTGAAGACGCTGGTGTCGTACCCTACAGTGCAGTTAGGGGGATAGGCTTCACGAAGAGAATTGTGAAGCAAAAACATTTGACGAACCAGTGGGTTATGAAAGCTTAGATCCAGATTAGGACTAATAGGGAGAGTAGCGAGCGATTCAGGAACGAAGTACATAGTAAGACCATTCGGGCATTTGATCTTGCGCCCTACAAGATGTTTAAGGTCCCCAGCAATAGCATCAGACGATTTTGGTTTTCTGCTGGAGACCTTTCCCTGCAAAAGAGAGTTAAGCTTTCTTAGCCACCCACATCTTCAAGGGTGGCTTAGAAGCAATAAGTCTAAGTGCAGCATCTGAGAACTTTGGCTTTGGAGCCCTAGCAAACAGTCTTGCAGGCGGACAATAGTACTCATAAGAATAAGTAGAATAGTTCTTGGTCTTATGAACATGGCGGTTTGATGAACCGCGCTCATATTCATAGGCCTGAGCATGGTTTCCCTGCAAAACATTTGCGTTAGTGCGACTCAGGTGAGTCCTCTGTTTGTATGAAGCCTTTGGACCATATGAAGCCTGTGGTCTGGGGTTTGTCTTCTTCACGTGTGGTGTCATGATGACATTCACAGGAAGATTCTCCAGACACTTTTTCGGAACCCAGATCTTCTTCATAGGCGGTCCATTCCTGCAGTTAGTACCAATGTACCTGGCAAACACTTCACCATTCTGATTCTTAAACAGTTTATAGTTTGCATCAAAGGATTCATCAATGACAATGGGGTTTGCACAAGTGAAGCCAGATAGAGTGGATGGATCTGCTGAAGATTCCTTTGCAGCAACCCATGTGGTTTTGGGGTACTCCTCAGGTTTCCAGTAAGAGCCATCAGCATTCATTTTCCTTACGAACCCAACACCCTCTTTCCTCGGGTTTCGGTTCAAGATCTGCTTTTTGAAGACATCACATAGTGTCTGATGCCCTTTAAGACTTTTGTACATCCCTGTTTCAAGCAATGTCTTCAACCTAGCATTCTCATCAGCAATAGCAGTGGTATCCTCAGCAGAGGGGTTAGTTTCCACATCAACAGTTGAAGATATTGCAACAGTAGCAGCAGTAGAACATTCAGCAACAGAAGTAGTATTATCACGCTCAATGCATTTAAGACATGGTGGTTCAAATCCTTCCTGAGCGGAACTGATCTGTTTGGCGCGAAGTGACTCATTTTCCTTTTGAAGATCTTCATGAGCCGCTCTCAATTTCTCAAGATCTTGCTTCCTTTGAAGATAATCGTAGGAAAGCTTTTTATGAGTTGTTGAGAGCGTTTCATGACGACTTTCAAGTTCCTCATACTTAACGTGAATATTTTTTATGTCTTCAATTAAGGACTCAGATCGAGTCATTTCAGCGCCTAACAGATCATCGCTTTTGTCTAACAGTTTTTGAATATGTTCCATGGCTTTCTGTTGTTTAGTTACAATTTTAGCAAGTGTTTTGTAGCTGGGTTTTGAACCACAATCAGAGTCATCGTCACTAGATGTTTGATAGTGAGTAGTGCGTGTGTTTACATTGGCACCACGTGCCATGAAGCAGTAGGTAGGAGCGGAGTAGTCCTTGTCATTTGCATCGGTGTCGGTGATGAAGTCATTGTCTTTAGTGTTGAAGTGGACTTGGCAACGTATGTTGTAGCCAGACTTGCGACGCCAGAATCGGACTCCTCCTCAGACTCCACCTCCGCCTCCTCAGAAGCGGACTCCTCCTTTGAATCCATTTTCTTGCCAACAAACGCACGTGCCTTGCCAGATGAGCTCTTCTTGTGTGATGAAGACTTTGAGGAAGACTTGGAAGAAGACTTTGAGTATTTCTTCTTCTTCTTGTCGTCAGAGTCATATTCCTTGCTCCTCTTCTTCTTTTTGTTCTCATTGTCCCACTGCGGACACTCAGAGATGAAGTGGCCAGGTTTCTTGCACTTGTGACATGTTTTCTTCTTGTAGTCATGAGCAGAAGCTTCATCATTCCTTGAGCTTGATCGTGAAGACTTTCTGAAACCTTTCTTCTTGGTGAATTTTTGGAACTTCTTCACAAGCATAGCAAGTTCCCTTCCAATGTCTTCAGGATCATCAGAACTGCTGTCAAATTCTTCTTCAGATGAGGAGACAACTTTTGCCTTCAAGGCACGAGTTCGCCCATAGTTTGGACCGTAGATATCTCTTTTCTCAGAAAGCTAAAACTCATGTGTGTTGAGCCTCTCAAGTATGTCAGACGGATCGAGTGTCTTGAAATTAGGACGTTCTTGAATCATCAGGGCTAGGGTGTCAAACGAACTGTCAAGTGATCTCAGTAGTGTCTTGACGACTTCATGCTTGGTGATCTCAGTAGCGCCACGGGCTTGAAGCTCATTCGTGATGTCAGTGAGTCGATCAAACGTGAGCTGGACATTCTCATTGTCGTTTCTCTTGAAGCGGTTGAAGAGGTTGCGAAGGACACTGATTCTCCGATCTCTCTGGGTTGAGACGCCTTCGTTGACCTTGGAGAGCCAGTCCCAGACTATCTTAGATGTTTCCAAAGCACTCACACGGCCATACTGTCCTTTGGTCAGATGACCACAGATGATATTCTTGGCAGTAGAGTCCAGTCGAACGAACTTCTTGACGTCAGCAGCAGTGACACCTTCTCCAGCCTTGGGAACGCCGTTCTTGACGACATACCATAGGTCGAAGTCAATGGCTTCAAGATGCATGCGCATCTTATTCTTCCAGTAGGGATATTCAGTTCCATCGAAGATGGGGCACGCAGCGGAGACTTTGATTATCCCTGCAGTCGACATAGCTAAAACTCCAGGTGGTTAAACCGAATCACACAGAACAAGGGAGTACCTTGCTCTGATACCAATTGAAAGTGTGTTATATCGACTAGAGGGGGGGTGAATAGGCGATTTTTATGAAATTCTTCAAAACGTGGAAGTTTCAAAGACAAACGATAGAAATAAACCTATTACCATGCAGCGGAAGGTAGACTACACTAGGCAAACCATAGTCAAGTATTCAATGAAGTGAAAGCACAGTGACTAATAGCAGCTAGGTAGTAAGGATCAGGTAGGAAGATATTATGAAGCCAAACAGAACACGCAGTCACTCAGTGAAGACGGAAGATAGTTCAATCATACAATGACTTCACAAGGACCAACAGTAAGTAAAGGGAAGGGAAGGATGAAACCAGTGACTCGTTGAAGACAATGATTTGTTGGACCAGTTCCAGTTGTTGTGACAACTGTACGTCTGGTTAGGGCAGCTAGGTATTTAAACCTGAGGACACACAGTCCCGGACACCCAGTCCTAAACACGCAGCTCAGGACACCCAGTCCTCACCGTATTCCCCTTGAGCTAAGGTCACACAGACCTCGCGCAATCACTCTGGTACGTCTTCAAGGTAGACTCCCACACCTTCACAGACTTCGTTCACCGGCAATCCACAATGTCTCTTGGATGCTCAGAACGCGACGCCTAACCGGCTGGAGGATTCACAGTCCTCAAGTGTAATAAGTCTTCAGATCACACAGACAAGAAGACTTAAGTGATGCCTAACACTCTTAGGCTCTGGGTGGTTAGGGCTTTATCCTCGCAAGGAATTCTCTCTCAAAGGCTTCGAGGTGGGTTGCTCTCAAACGACAAAAGCCGTACTCTAACTCTGAGCAGCCAACCATTTATGGTTGTAGGGGGTGGGCTATTTATAGCCACTAGGCAACCCGACCTGATTTGTCCGAAATGACCCTGTGTCACTAAGGAACTGACACGTGTTCCAACGGTCAGATTTCAAACTCATGCGGCAGCTTTACTTGGGCTACAAGCAAAGCTAACTTGTCCGACTCTGGACAAGTTTCGCTCTCATAGTCTTCACTCGAAGACATAGGTTTTGGTTAAGCATCACTTCAGTCATTCTGACTGGTTCTCTTGGACCCCACTTAACAGTACGGTGGTTCCTATGACTCAACAAAGAAGAAAAGGAACTACGAAAGATCTAAGTCTTCGAGCTCCATAGGCTTCATGCGATGTCTTCTCTTGTCATAGTCTTCAATGTGAATATCTTCATATACCACCTTTGACATCAATGTCTTCAGACATTTTTAGGGGTCATCTCTGGTAGGAAAACCAAATCAATGAGGGACTTCTACCTATGTTATCCTGCAATTCTCACAAACACATCAGTCCCTCAACTAGGTTTGTCGTCAATACTCCAAAACCAACTAGGGGTGGCACTAGATGCACTTACAGGTTCATTGGACTCGTCGGATATGAATGGTGGTTCTCTTCCGACCGCCTCCACCCCTCGGCCTACGGACAACATTGAGGTGTTGTCTCGAAAGGCACCGAGCTGAGGGGAGGTGGTCCTGGGGGCGCCTCAAGGCGACCTCCCGGACCCTGGGTACAAAGGGAGCAAAACTCCCACGGGCTCCGAGTTCGGGCCCCAGCCAGACACTGTGCTAGAATCTTTGATGGTTCCGGACTCTGGCAGGCGATCCCCCGTTAAGGGGGGCCAACCACCTGTGCCGGTGTCCTCTGTCCATCCAAAGGCACCAGACAACTTGCTGGAAGCGCTTCACAGCGCCTCCATCGACGAAGAGCACCGCACTATCATGAGTGCGGTGATCGAAAAAGTTCAGTCCGCCAAAAACGGACTGACCGAAGCTTGCGCCAGCCTCCTAACAGGCTTTGAGGTAAGCAATCAAAATATAAGAAAATATTACTGCATAGATAGTAGCCCCTGATGTTCTGTTCGGCGTTCAAGAAGAAAGGCCGAATAGAGGATCAAATAATGACTCAGGAGTCTAATCAGTATATGTCTATGTGTATGTGCAGGCTTCACTGTTGGCCGCTGCCGCGCGTAGTGCGGAGGTCTCTGCACTGAAGCAGGACCTGGAGCGGTCCGAGAACGAGCTCGGCCTTACCAAGAGGCAGCTCGAGGAGAGCAAAGGTAAGCAATACCTTGTCTACGCTTTAAAAATAAGTTCAGTTGTAAAATAATAGGATCATCATGAATTTGCCAAGGGCCACGACCGAAGTGGCGACCCTGAAGAAGGCATTGTCCGAGGCCAAAGACAAAGCGGCCAAGGAGCGCATCGAGCGGGAGAAGCAAGAAACCCGAGTGGGTGAGGTGCAGCAAGAGCTCGAGGCTCTCGCCAAAAAACATGAGTCCTTGGAGCTTGACTCTAAGACGTGAGAGTCCGAGCTTGAGAAGGCGCTCGAAAGCGCCCGGAGCGCCAAGGCTGAAGCCCACAAGGCCCTCCAGGAGATTGATGCGGTGAAGAAGATAGCAGCGGGTAAGGCATTCATTATGCAAAGCAAGCATCTGAATGAAACTTTCCTTTTTCTCACCCAAGTTCGGAGCTCTCCAGGAGCGTTCGCAGATCTCCCCGTAGTGTACTGGATGCCGCAAAGTTTTACCGAGCTGAGGAGGGGAGCTCGACGAAAAAGTTGTTCTGGTCTCAGTATACAAGGACCAAACACCCAATGCCCTTGAGCGACCAGTTGAAGCAACTGTTCGAGCTTCACAAGGCGGCCGAACAGGCCATGAGGGGCCTTATAGTCCGGATGTGGCCCGGCGAGCCCCTGTCCGGCAGCTACTTCAGTCTGGTGAGGTGGCTTGTGGATGCCTGCCCACGGCTTGAAGTCATCAAGCGGTCCGTCTGCATCGAGGGTGTGCGCAGGGCTTTTGCCCGGGTGAAGGTGCACTGGGCGAAGCTAGACGCCGTGAAGCTGGTGAAGGAGGGGCCGCCGGAGGGCAAGGAGCATCGCTGCCCCGAGATGTATTATGAGAGTGTCCTGAAGGGTTCCTGCCTTGTGGCGGATGAATGCGCCATGGATGTAATTTTTGAATGAACATGTTCATGTGATCCTGTAATGTGAAACGAGTTCATCTGCGCTATGCAACGCTTTTTTGAATTTAAAATATTACCTTATGTCCGGCCGTTTATAAAATCTGAGTTGGCCAGTCGTCGGCTTCTGCCCCCATGTAACTAGTACTGGGGTGTTCGGGATAAACCTGAGCACTCTTTACCCCAATTTTGGGTCCTTCAAGGGAGGTGTTCAGCGCAACAAACCAGGCAATCGGACTATAAGGCTTTATCACTCTCACTTAGCCATAGAAGTCTACAATTTTAAATTTTGGCGAAGCCCCTAGTATTCGGAAGGCCGAATTTGGGGCGCTATACACGCCTAAGCCGGACAAGGCCGACTCCTTGCCCGAAGCGGAAAAAGTCTTTAAGGACTTGAGACCTCTCGAACAGTGACCAGTCTCTTGCCTTATCATGACAGTCAGTTTTTGGCTTTCTCTACTGAGGTGCTCGTCCGGAAGAACCGGGACACAATCACAGTAGTTCTCCCACCGCTACCTTAGCGGATATAGCGGAACGTAAGGTACCAAAGCATGGGAGCCGGGCAAACCCAACTATTGACCCAAGACATGATTCAGAGCTGATGCATATAGTGCTATAAGTTCGGGGTGCCGCACTGTCGAAAGTGTTCGGACTTCTCGCGCCGTATTATGGGGTAAACAAAAGCCCCTGGCGTACTGACCGTACCCGAATATACGGGTGTGGATTGTCGTAAATGGACATATAGAATAAAAAGGATAAGTAATGCAATAATAGACTAATGCTATGCACTGTTATTTAAATAATACGTCAAAGCGTACTGGTACAAGTAGTGCGATAAGCAGAAAGTAGGACTATTCGAAATGTCCTATCCAAGGGCAAGCTGTGTATGGATAGTAGAAAGCGGGTATATCAATTACTATCAGAGACCACCTGGGGGTTCCTGTGTACATCTTAGCTTCTTGCCGCCTTGGTTGTTTTTTCCCGTAATGTGTCCGGCAACCGTACTGCCGGAAAGGGCTTCCAAAGAGTTAGGCCCTGAAAGAGAAAAGAAATGATAAAGGTATATAGCCCCTAGGGCGGTTAAGCCGCATTGCGGGACGTGCCCTGATCGTGCCCCCACCTATGTCCATGGTATTTCTAGTGCGTAATTATGTACGTGCGGCATGGATTTCGTCGCTTGACTGGGACTGGGACGGGGGCCGAATTGCTAGGCGAGCTCTGAACGTGCTAGGCGATCCTGTTGCAGTTTACTCCGGACTCGCTTGAAGGTGTCCGGGGGCTGTAACACCGAATTAGTGGTTTGCCTTAAAAGGCTGCTTTGTGCTTCTGCTGCGAGGGCCGCAGTGTGCTCTTCCGTGCGGAGCGAGCGTTCTGTGTTTCCATTTACTGTTATGACCCCCCTAGGTCCTGGCATCTTGATCTTGAAGTATGCGTAATGTGGTACTGCATTAAATTTTGCAACTGTTGTTCGTCCGAGCAGTGTGTGATAGCCACTGCGAAACAGGACGATGTCGAAGATTAACTCCTCGCTTCGGAAGTTGTCCGGTGATCCGAAGACCACTTCCAGTGTGATTGAGCCCGTGCAATGGGCCTCTACACCTGGGATGACACCCTTAAAGGTGGTTTTGGTGGGTTTGATCCTCGAGGGATCGATACCCATTTTTCGCACTGTATCCTGATAGAGCAGGTTCAGGCTGCTGCCGCCGTCCATAAGGACTCGACTGAGGTGAAATCCGTCGATGATGGGGTCTAGGACCAGTGCGGCGGATCCGCCATGACGGATACTAGTGGGGTGGTCCCTGCGATCAAAGGTGATCGGACAAGCGGACCATGGGTTCAACTTTGGGGCGACGGGCTCCATCGCATAGACGTCCCTTAGTGCACGCTTCCGCTCCCTCTTGGGAATGTGGGTTGCGTATATCATGTTCACCGTCTTCACTTGTGGGGGGAACCCCTTCTGTCCTCCCGTGTTCGGCAGCCGGGCTCCTCCTCGTCATCACTATGCAGCCCCTTGTCCTTGTTTTCGGCATTTAACTTGTCGGCCTGCTTGAACACCCAGCATTCTCTGTTGGTGTGATTGGCTAGCTTGTCGGGGGTGCCATGGATTTGACATGAGTGATCCAGTATGCGATCCAAACTGCACGGAGCCAGAGTACTTCTTTTAAATGCCTTTTTCCGCTGACCGGATCTAGATCCTCTGAATCCAGCATTGACTGCCGTGTCATCGTTGTTATCGCCGTTGTTGCGGCGCTTTGGTTTGTTATGACGTGGTCTGCCGTTGGCATCTTTGGTATCCGAAGTGCCTGGATTCCTTGATGTGTTGTTGCTGCGAGCCAGCCAGCTATCCTCGCCCGTGCAAAAGCGGGTCATGAGTGTCATGAGGGCTGCCATAGACTTCGGCTTCTCCTGGCCGAGGTGGCGGGCAAGCCATTCGTCGCGGATGTTATGCTTGAATGCCGCTAGGGCCTCTGCATCCGAACAGTCGACAATTTGGTTTTTCTTGGTCAGGAATCGTGTCCAGAATTGTCTGGCCGATTCCCCTGGCTGCTGAGTTATATGGCTCAAGTCGTCAGCATCCGGTGGTCGCACATAAGTGCCTTGGAAGTTGTCGAGGAATGCGTCTTCCAAATCCTCCCAACTGCGATAGAGTCTGCTGGCAAGCTATTCAGCCAATGTCGAGCTGGTACTTTGAGTTTTAGTGGGAGGTACTTGATGGCATGGAGATCGTCACCGCGAGCCATGTGGATGCGAAGGAGGAAATCCTCGATCCATACAGCGGGATCTGTTGTACCATCATACGATTCGATATTAACGGGTTTAAAACCCTCCGGGAATTCATGATCCATAACTTCATCAGTGAAGCATAGGGGGTGTGCGGCGCCTCTATGCCGGGCTATATCACGACGCAGTTCATATGAGTCTTGTCTGCTGTATTCGGCCCGGCCGGATTTACCTTTGGTGTATCCTGCGCGATGATCATCATCCAGTGTTGGCGCGCGTGCCTGTGACCCATATATTGACCTTGCAAGCTTTGCCCTGCTGTCCAATACGTCTCGCAGGTCCCGTGTGTTGCCCCGGGCCTTGGTATTTTTGATTGAGTGGCGGCGGGGTGCAGGTTGAACTTCAGGCTGAAACACCTCTCTGGCTCGGCCACGCGGTGGCCGGTCAGCCGCATCGTACACTTGTGGTGGAGGTTTCAATACTTCCTCCTCGAGGTGAGGTAGCAACCTGCGTTTTGGGTAACTCTTGGAGGGGCGCTCGAGTTCGTATTCCTCGGCCGCAAGGAGTTCGGTCCATCTGTCTGCTAGCAAGTCTTGGTCAACTTGAAGTTGTTGTTGCTTTTTCTTCAGGCTATTTGCAGTGGCCATAAGCCGGCGCTTGAAGCGCTCCTGCTCGACGGGATCCTCAGGCACGATAAATTCTTCGTCGCCGAGGCTCACCTCGTCTCCGGAGAGAGGCATGTAATTGTCCTCCTCCGGTTCTCCATCTGCCGCCTGCTCTGCAGGGCTAGCATGTTCATCTTCCCGCTCTACATCGTGCTGGAGGGGATTGTGATTGTCTTCGGCACTATCTGGAGTGTTATTATCTCCTGTGCCAGTATCACTACTTTTGCTGTGGCGGGACTTAGAGCAGCGCCGCTGACGTCGGCGCTTAGGTTGCTTCTTGGAGGGGTTATCCTCCGCTGTCTCGTCGCCATTGCCTTCTTTGGGGGTGTCCACCATGTATATATCATATGATGAGGTGGCGGCCCAGCGCCCTGTGGGCGGTGGTTCCTATTCGTCTCCTGCATCATCGTCCATACCGTCGATGTCTTCGGAGTCGAAGTCGAGTATGTCGGTTAAATCGTCGACAGTGGCTACTAAGTGGGTGGTGGGTGGGCGGCGAATTTCTTCGTCGTCCGCATCCCATTCTAGCCGGACATAGTTTGGCCAAGGTTCTCCTTACAAGGAGAGAGACCTTAATGAATTTAGCACATCATTGAAAGGTGAGTGCTGAAAGATATTCGCGGAGGTGAACTCCATGATTGGCGCCCAGTCGGATTCGATGGGCGCGGATGCAGGCGGCTCGGAGTCCGTGGCCGGAGACGAATCCAGTGGTTCGGCGACACGGCTCTCGTAAGGGGTGAAGTCAGTATCCGGCTCTATCGCCACTGAGAGTGCAGCCTCCATGGCGGGGTCTATCCCTCCGCTCTTAGATGGAGCGATTTGCTCCGGATTGACGGCCGGAGTAGTTGCAGATGCGATCTCCCGAATACTATCCGACGGCAGAGTTACGTCATACTCGTCGTGACTGTGCGGCGCACCTGACACGGGCTCGAATCCGTCGAAGATCAAGTCTCCATGGATGTCGGCAGTATAGTTCAAGTTTTCGAATCTGACCTGATGGCCAGGGGCGTAGCTCTCGATCTGCTCCAGATGGCCAAGCGAGTTGGCCCGCAGTGCGAAGCTGCCGAACACGAAGATCTGTCCGGGGAGGAAAACCTCACCCTGGACCGCATAGTTACCGATGATCGAAGGAGCCATCATACCTTACGGTGACGACACAGTGGAACTCTCAATGAAAGCACCAATGTCGGTGTCAAAACCGGTGGATCTCGGGTAGGGGGTCCCGAACTGTGCGTCTAAGGCGGATGGTAACGGGAGGCAGGGGACACGATGTTTACCCAGGTTCGGGCCCTACGTCCTGCTTGATTGTTCTTGATGATATGAGTATTACAAGAGTTGATCTACCACGAGATCGTAGAGGCTAAACCCTAGAAGCTAGCCTATGGTATGATTGTCTGTCGTCCTACGGACTAAACCCTCCGGTTTATACAGACATCGGAGGGGGCTAGGGTTACACAGAGTCGGTTACAAGGGAGGAGATCTACATATCTGTATTGCCTAGCTTGCCTTCCACGCCAAGGAGAGTCCCATCCGGACATGGGACGAAGTCTTCAATCTTGTATCTTCATAGTCCAATAGTCCGGCCAAAGGATATAGTCCGGCTATCCGGAGACCCCCTAATTCAGGACTCCCTCAGTTATGTTATGGATGAAGAAACTGCTAGAGACTTTCTTGCTTGCAATGATAGGAGTAATCTTAAGAAACTATTAGCTAAGCTGAAACAAAAATCTCTGAATGCTAGAATGAAATATGATCCTGCTTATGCTACTTCACCTATCTTTATTACTGATAAGGATTATGATTTCTCTGTTGATCCTGAGTTAATTACTTTGGTCGAATCTGATCCTTTCTATGGCTATGAATCTGAAACTGTTGTGGCAAATCTCACTAAATTAAATGATATAGCTACCCTATTCACTAATGATGAGAAAACTCGCTACTATTATATCCTTAAATTATTTCTGTTCTCATTAAAGGGTGATGTTAAGATATGGTTTAATTCTCTTGATCCTGGTTGTGTGTAGTCCCAGGATATGATTTATTACTTCTCTGCTAAATATTTCCCTGCTCATAAGAAACAAGCTGCTTCAAGGGAAATATATAATTTTGTGAAAATTGAAGAAGAGAGTCTCCCATAATCTTGGGGGAGGCTTCTCCAATTATTTAATGCTTTGCTTGATCATCCTCTCAAGAAAAATGAAATACTTGATATCTTTTATAATGGACTAACCGATGCTTCCAGAGACCACCTGGATAGTTGTGCTGGTTGTGTTTTCAGGGAAAGAACTGTTGATCAAGCTGAAATTCTATTGAATAATATGTTGACTAATGAAAATAATTGGACACTTCCTGAACCAACTCCTAAGCCAACTCAGAAGAAAAGGTGTATTCTATTTCTCAGTCCTGAAGATATGCAAGAGGCAAAGAAATCTATGAAAGAAAAAGGTATTAAAGCTGAGGATGTTAAGAATTTACCTCCTGTTGAAGAAATACATGGTCTTAATTTACCGGCTATTGAAAAAACACATGGTCTTGATAACCCGACATAGGTAGTGAAGGTAAATTCTCTCTATAGATATGGTAAAGCTGAAATCCCTCCTGCTAAGTTTGCTAGCCAATGTTTGGATGAATTTGATAACTTTATGGTTAAGCAAGAAGATTTTAATGCTTATGTTGGTAGACAATTGAAACATAATGCTTATATGATTGAACACTTGAGTGATTATATGGCAAATGTTAAAGGTGAACTTAAACTTATTAGTAAACATGCTTCTATGGTTACCACTCAAGTAGAACAAGTACTTAAAGCTCAGAATGATTTTCTCAATGAATTGAATAATAAGAATGATAATGTTGTTAGAGTTATGACTAGAGGTGGTAAAATGACTCAAGAGCCTTCGTATCCTGAGGGCCACCCTAAGAGAATTGAGCAAAATTCTCAAAGAGCTAATGTAGATGCACCTACCCCTTCTAAAAGGAAGAAAAAGAAAAATGATAGGACTTTGCATGCTTCTAGTGAACCTGTTATTGACACACCTGAGAATCCCAATGATATTTCTATCTCTGATGCTGAAACACAATCTGGTAATCAACATGAACCTAGTGATAATGCTAATGATGATGTTCATGTTGATGCTCAACCTAGCAATAATAATGATGTAGAGATTGAACCTGCTGTTGATCTTGATAACCCACAATCAAAGAATCAACGTTATGATAAGAGAGACTTTGTTGCTAGGAAGCACGGTAAATAAAGAGAACCATGGGTTCAGAAACCCATGCCTTTTCCTCCTAAACCATCCAAGAAAAAGGATGATGAGGATTTTGAGCGCTTTGCTGAAATGATTAGACCTATCTTTTTGCGTATGCGTTTGACTGATATGCTTAAAATGAATCCTTATGCTAAATACATGAAGGAAATTGTTACTTAAAAGAAAGATCCCGGAAGCTGAAATTTCCACCATGCTTGCTAATTATACTTTTAAGGGTGGAATACCAAAGAAACTTGGAGATCCAGGAGTACCAACTATACCATGCTCCATTAAAAGAAACTATGTTAAAACTGCTTTATATGATCTTGGAGCCGGTGTTAGTGTTATGCCTCTCTCTTCATATCGTAGACTTGATTTGAATAAGTTGACACCTACTGAAATATCTTTGCAAATGGCTCATAAGTCAGCTGCTATAACTATCGGTATTTGTGAGGATGTACCTCTTGTGGTTGCAAACATTACTATTTTAACAGACTTTGTTATTCTTGATATTCCCGAGGACGATAGTATGTCTATTATTCTTGGAAGACCCTTTTTGAATACTACAGGGGCTATTATTGATTGCACCAAAGGCAATGTCACTTTTTATGTTAATGGTAATGAGCATACGGTACACTTTCCGAGGAAACAACCTCAAGTCCACAGTATCAATTCTATTGGAAAAATTTCAACGATTACTATTGGAGGTTTTGAATTTCCTCTTCCTACTGCCAAGAAGAAATATGATATTCTTATTGTTGGGTACATGCATATCCCCGTTGAGGTAACCTAGTTTTATTCGAAAATTCTCCGGTTTCATGTTATTCGAAAAGAGTTTGTTAACAAGACTTGATCAACCTTGTTAGTGAATTCCTTTTGATGAGCATGAGATGGATGAAGTTAGAAAACACAACTCTGTGTACCCTCTTTTTACTTTCTGTTATTTATATTAAATAAAGCAAAAATAGTATATTATGTCTGTTTTCTGAATTATCCATGCAATAAAAAATACCCCGAAAATAAAGGTTCTCCAAATGCCCTGAAATTTAAATATGATTTTTTTTCTAGGATATTTGGGAATATCTGGCACTGAGAACACACCAGGGGGATTCTTCTCAGTACGACCCCAACTATTACTTTGGATATCCGCCAAGCCAGCCGTGGTCATAGACCAACTTAGGCCAAAAGCCTAAGCTTGGGGGAGTACGTATATCTCACCGACATTACATTTATGTTCACACACTCATGCTAGTTGTCGGTGCTCATACTTTTTCATTGTATCATCCATGCTAGTTTATTTTCCCTTTTTATGCTTTCTTCTTGTGTGTTTGATAAACCTTAAGAAAAAAATAAAAAAATAGTTGTAGCTTTTAGTTAGTTTACTTTCCATGCATGTAGTAGTAGTAATTAAAAAGAAAACCCAAAAAGATTTCTCGTTCTTCTTTTGCTTGTTGGGAGCTTTTCTGTGTAAATAGTTTTATTCCTTTTTGTTCTTTGGGGGTTGAGAGGAGAAGACAATAATGAAAATGTTGAGTGGCTCTTATATGCATTATTGTTGATCTAACAAAGAGCCCATATTACCTTGTCTTCTCTCTTGAATTGAATGCTTGCAGATTCCAGCTTAGTCCAATGCACGTGCACTATTATTATTGTCCACACTATTCGGTCGTGCAAGTGAAAGGCAATAATGATGATTATATGATGAACTTATTGAGATGAGAAAAGCTGGTATGAACTGGACCTCTCTTGTTTTTGTAAATATGATTAGTTCATCGTCCCTGATTCATCCTATTATGAATAAACATGTTTGAAATGACAATTAGAGATTGTAGTTGCTTATGCCATGCTTAATTAGCTAGGAGCTTATAATGGTTTACCTTGCGTGCCAACATGCTATTAAAATGGTTGTGATGTGGTATGATAGGGTGGTATCCTCTTTCGAATGATTCGAGTGGCTTGACTTGGCACATGTTCACGCATGTAGTTGAAACAAAATCAACATAGCCTCTACGATATTTATGTTCATGGTGCATTATATCTAACTCATGCTTGCATTTGGTGTTGATTAATTTTAATGCATGTTCATGACTGTTGTCACTCTCTAGCTGGTCGCTTCCCAGTCTTTTTCTAGCCTTCACTTGTACTAAGCGGGAATAGTGCTTGTGCATCCAACTCCATAAACCCCAAAGTTATTCCATATGAGTCCACCATACCTACCTATATATGGTATCTACTTGCCGTTCCAAGAAAATTTGTATGTGCCAAACTCTAAACCTTCAAATAAACATTCTGTTTTGTATGCTCGAATAGCTCATGTATCAACTAGGGCTGTCTGTATCTTCCATGCTAGGCGGGTTATTCTCAAGAGGAGTGGACTCCGCTCCTCACTCACGAGAAAAGGGCTAGTCACCGGGATGCCCAGTCCCATGCTTTATGCAAATCAAATCAAAATAACTGCAAACAAAACTCCCGCGGGACTCTTGTTAGTTGGAGGCACTCGTTGTTTCGAGCAAGCCATGTATTGATGCTTGTTGGTGGAGGGGGAGTATAAACTTTACCATTCTGTTTGGGAACCGCCTATAATGTGTGTAGCATGGAAGATATCGACATCTCTCAGTTGTTATGTTGACAATGAAAGTATACCGCTCAAAATAGTATTCATATCTATTTCAAAACCGAGCTCTGGCACCTCTATTAATCCATGATTCCCTCTGCGAAGGGCCTATCCATTTACTTTTATGTTGAGTCATCATCCTCTTATTAAAAAGCACTAGCTAGAGAGCACCGCTGTCATTTGCATTCATTACTATTAGTTTACATTGAGTATGACTTGACTGGATCTCTTTTACCATGAATTACAATGTCTAGTCAGTCCTTGATCTTTAAAGGTGCTATGCATTTATGTTTTGCGGTCTCAAAAAGGGCTAGCGAGATACCATCTTGTTATATCATATCATGATTGTTTTGAGAAAGTGTTTTCATCCGAGATTTATTATTATTGCACGCTAGTTGATTATGCCATTGATATGAGTAAACATGAGACCTAATTGTTATTGTGAATATGTTTAGTTCATAATCTTTGCTGAAAACTTGAATGTTGGCTTTACATATTTACAACAACAAGAGCAAACAAAGTTTGTAAAAGTTTTTCTTTATCACTTTTAGTTTATCAACTAAATTGCTTGAGGACAAGCAAAGGTTTAAGCTTGGGGGAGTTGATACGTCTCCGTCGTATCTACTTTTCCAAACACTTTTGCCCTTGTTTTGGACTCTAACTTGCATGATTTGAATGGAACTAACCCGGACTGACACTGTTTTCAGCAGAATTGCCATGGTGTTATTTTTGTGCAGAAATAAAAGTTCTCGGAATGACCTGAAAATCAATGGAGAATTATTTTGGAATATAAAAAAATACTGGAAGAAGAATCCACGTCAGGGGGGCCTCCACCTGTCCACGAGGGTGGGGGCGCGCCCTGCCCCCTAGGCGCGCCCCCTGCCTCGTGGGCCCCCTGACGCTCCAACGACCTCAACCTTGACTCCATATATTCACTTTCAGGGAGAAAAAATCAGAGAGAAGGATTCATTGCGTTTTATGATACGGAGTCGCCGCCAAGCCCTAAACTCTCTCGGGAGGGCTGATCCGGAGTTCGTTCGGGGCTCCGGAGAGGGGAATCCTTCGCCATCGTCATCATCAACCTTCCTCCATCACCAATTTCATGATGCTCACCGCCGTGCGTGAGTAATTCCATCGTAGGCTTGCTGGACGGTGATGGGTTGGATGAGATTTATCATGTAATCGAGTTAGTTTTGTTATGGTTTGATCCCTAGTATTGATGACCCACAAGTATAGGGGATCTATCGTAGTCCTTTCGATAAGTAAGAGTGTCGAACCCAACAAGGAGCAGGAGGAAATGATAAGCGGTTTTCAGCAAGGTATTCTCTGCAAGCACTGAAATTATCGGTAACAGATAGTTTTGTGATAAGGTAATTGGTAACGAGTTACAAGTAATAAAAGTAAATAAGGTGCAACAAGATGGCCCAATCCTTTTTGTAGCAAAGGACAAGCCTGGACAAACTCTTATATGAAGGAAAGCGCTCCCGAGGACACATGGGAATTATCGTCAAGCTAGTTTTCATCACGATCATATGATTCGTGTTCGGTACTTTGATAATTTGATATGTGGGTGGACCGGTGCATGGGTGTTGTCCTTACTTGTACAAGCATCCACTTATGACTAACTCCTATTGCAAGCATCCGCAACTACAACAGAAGTATTAAGGTAAACCTAACCATAGCATGAAACATATGGATACAAATCAGCCCCTTACGAAGCAACGCATAAACTAGGGTTTAAGCTTCTGTCACTCTAGCAACCCATCATCTACTTATTACTTCCCAATGCCTCCCTCTAGGCCCAAACGATGGTGAAGTGTCATGTAGTCGACGTTCACATGACACCACTAGAGGGATGACAACATACATCTCATCAAAATATCGAACGACTACCAAATTCACATGACTACTAATAGGAAGACTTCTCCCATGTCCTCAGGAACAAACGTAACTACTCACAAAGCATATTCATGTTCATAATCAGAGGGGTATTAATATGCATAATGGATCTGAACATATGATCTTCCACTAAGTAAACCAACTAGCATCAACTACAAGGAGTAATCAACACTACTAGCAACCTACAGGTACCAATCCGAGGTTTGGATACAAAGATTGGATACAAGAGATGAACTAGGGTTTGAGAGGAGATGGTGTTGGTGAAGATGTTGATGGAGATTGACCCCCTCCCGATGAGAGGATCGTTGGTGATGACGATGGTGATGATTTCCCCCTCCCGGAGGGAAGTGTCCCTGGCAGAACAGCTCCACCGGAGCCCTAAATTGGTTCCACCAAGGTTCCGCCTCGTGGCGGCGGAGTCTCGTACCGAAAGCTTGCTTATGATTTTTTCCTCGATGAAAGACTCCATATAGCAGAAGATGGGCATGGGAGGGCCACCAAGGGGCCCACGAGGCAGGGGGGCGCCCCCCACCCTCGTGGCCAGGGTGTGGCCCCCCTCTGGAACTTCTTGCGCTTAGTATTTTTTTATATTCTGGAAATAGCTTCCGTGAAGTTTCAGGACTTTTGGAGCTGTGCAGAATAGGTCTCTAATATTTGCTCCTTTTTCAGCCCAGAATCCCAGTTGCCGGCATTCTCTCTCTTTATGTAAACTTTGTAAAATAAGAGAGAATAGGCATAAGTATTGTGACATAATGTGTAATAACAACCCATAATGCAATAAATATCGATATAAAAGCATGGTGCAAAATGGACGTATCAAGTATCCACTATGTTTTGAGATTGATATTGCTATGACTTTGCTATGCTTAATGCTTTTCACTAGGGCCCTAGTGTCATGATTCCAGATCTGAACCTATTATGTTTTCATCAATATACGAGAGTTCTTGATCATATCTTGCAAGTCTATAGTCACCTACTATGTGTTATGATCCGGCAACCCCGAAGTGACAATAATTGGGACCACTCCCGGTGATGACCGTAGTTTGAGGAGTTCATGTATTCACTATGTGTTAATGCTTTGGTCCGGTACTAGATTAAAAGGAGGCCTTAATATCCCTTAGTTTCCAATAGGACCCCGCTACCACGGGAGAGTAGGACGAAAGATGTCATGCAAGTTGTTTCCATAAGCACGTATGACTATATTCGGAATACATGCCTACATTACATTGATGAACTGGAGCTAGTTCTGTGTCACCCTAGGTTATGACTGTTACATGATCGATCGCATCCGGCATAATTCTCCATCACCGGTCCAATGCCTATGAGCTTTTCATATATTGTTCTTCGCTTATTTACTTTCTCGCTGCTACTGTTACAATCACTATAAAACCCAAAAATATTACTTTTGCTACCATTACCACTACTATCATATTACTTTGCTACTAAATACCTTGATGTAGATATTAAGTTTCCATGTGTGGTTGAATTGACAACTCAACTGCTAATACTTGAGAATATTCTTTGGCTCCCCTTGTGTCGAATCAATAAATTTGGGTTGAATACTCTACCCTCGAAAACTGTTGCGATCCCCTATACTTGTGGGTTATCACGCGTCTGGGCTCCCTGGCACGCCTAGGTGGGTTGTGCCCACCTGGTGGGCCCCCTCTGGTAGTTATTTGCTCCAATATTCCTCATATATTTGATAAAAAATCTCTCTGAAGTTTTAGCTTGTTTGAAGTTGTGCAGAATAGGTGGCCTGACGTAGCTTTTCCAGGTCCAGATTTCCAGCTGCCGAATTCTCCCTCTTTGTGTATACCTTGCAAATTATGAGAGAAAAGGCATTACAATTACTCCAAAAAGAATTATTATGGATAAAAACATTATAAATAACAGTATGAAAACATGATGCAAAATGGACGTATCAGTGGGGGCGCGCCCTACCCCCTGGGCGCGCCTCGCGACCTATGGCCGCCTCGTGGCTTTCCTAATGTGCACTCCAAGCCCTCTAGATGTCTTCTGGTCCAAGAAATATCATCGCGAAAGTTTCATTCCGTTTGGACTTCGTTTGGTATTCTTTTTCTACGAAACTCTAAAACAAGAAGAAAAAAACAGGGACTGGCCCTAGGCTCTAGGTTAATAGGTTAGTCCCAAAAATCATACTCCCTCCGTAAACTAATATAAGAGCGTTTAGATCACTAAAGTAGTGATCTAAACGCTCTTATATAAGTTTACATAGGGAGTATAAAATAGCGTATTAATGCATATAAAACATCCAAAATAGATAATATAATAGCATGGAATAATAAAAAATTATAGATACGTTGGAGACATATTAGGTATCATATTTTCCATCCATGGCTCTTAGGATCTTCTTGATGATGAATTTGTCCATCATCTTTTCGATTCCTAAGCCGGCAATCTCATTTGTGATGAGAGCAAGTCTAGAGTACATCTCAGCGACTCCTTCACCATCCTTCATCTTAAACTTGTCAAGTTGACTTTGAAGCACATCCAATTTGGATTCCTTGACGGGCTCGGTACCTTTTTGCATATCAACCAAAGTATCCCAAATTTTCTTTGCATTCTCAAGGCGGCTGATTTTGTTGAATTCTTTGAGACACAATCCATTGAAGAGAATACTCAAGCTTGAGCATTGTATTGCAACATCTTCATTTCTTTCACGGACGCTTCACGATCTGGTTCTTTTCCATCCTCGGAGAAATCACCTTGCAAATCAATGCGCACAATAACCCAAATGACGGGTTTTTGACCAAGATTTTGCATTTTCATCTTATGCTTCCAACTAGCAAAATTAGTACCATCAAAGTAAGGACCTCTACGGTGGTAATTTTTCTTGCTAGACGCCATACTCTCCTAGATTGTGAAACCAATGCTATGATCACCATAGCTATGGAAATCAAGGCAAATGGAGAGTAAAACTCTGATACCAGTTATAGGATCGAAAGTAGGTCTAGAGGGGGTGATTAGACTACTTGACCAAATAAAATATAACATTTTTCCAATTTTAGTTATGAGCAGATTTTAGCAATTAGCACAAGTCAAACAATCAACCTACATATGCAATTCTAAGAGTGTAGCAGCAAAAGTAAAACATTGCATATGAAGGTAAAGGGAAGGGTTTGGAGAGTGCAAACGCGAAGATGACACGGAGATTTTTGGCGTGGTTTCGATAGGTGGTGCTGTCGTACATCCACGTTGATGGAGACTTAAACCCATGAAATGAAAGGTAACGGTTCCGCGACTCCACGGAGGGCTCCACCCATGAAGGGTCCACGAAGAAGCAACCTTGTTTATCCCACCATAACCATCGCCCACGAAGGACTTGCCTCACTCGGGTAGATCTTCATGAAGTAGGCGATCTCCTTTCCCTTACAAATTTCTTTGTTCAACTCCACAATCTTGTCGGGGGCTCCCAAGCGACACCTAACCAATCCAGGAGACACCACTCTCCAAAAGGTAATAGATGTTGTGTTGATGATGAACTCCTTGCTCTTGTGCTTCAAATGATGCTCCTGTTGGGGAATGTAGTAATTTCAAAAAAATTCCTATGCACACGCAAGATCATGGTGATGCATAGCAACGAGAGGGGAGAGTGTGATCTACGTACCCTTGTAGATCGACAACGGAAGCGTTAACTTGGTTGATGTAGTCGTACGTCTCCACGGCCTGACCGATCAAGCACCGAAACCACGGCACCTCCGAGTTCTAGCACACGTTCAGCTCGATGATGATCCCCGGACTCCGATCCAGCAAAGTGTTGGGGAAGAGTTCCGTCAGCACGACGGCGTGGTGACGATCTTGATGTACTACCGTCGCAGGGCTTCGCCTAAGCACCGCTACAATATTATCGAGGACTATGGTGGAAGGGGGCACCGCACACGGCTAAGAATATGATCACATGGATCAACTTGTGTCTCTAGGGGTGCCCCCTGCCCCCATATATAAAGGAGCAAGGGGAGGAGGCCGGCCGGCCCTATAGGCGCGCCAAGGAGGAGTCCTCCTCCTAGTAGGAGTAGGACTCCTACTAGGAGGGGGAAGGAAGTGGGGAGGGAGAGGGAAAGGAGGGCGCCGCCCCCCTCTCCTAGTCCAATTCAGACCAGGGGGAGGAGGCGCGCGGCCCACCTTTGGCTGCCCCTCTCTTTCTCCACTAAGGCCCATATGGCCCATTACTTCTCCCGGGGGGGTTCCGGTAACCCTCCGGCTCTCCGGTTTTCTCCGAAATCACCCAGAACACTTCCGGTGTCCGAATATAGCCGTCCATTTTGAGACTCCTCGTCATGTCCGTGATCACATCCGGGACTCCGAACTAACTTTGGTACATCAAAACTCATAAACTCATAATATAACTGTCATCGAAACCTTAAGCGTGCGGACCCTACGGGTTCGAGAACAATGTAGACATGACCGAGACACGTCTCCGGTAAATAACCAATAGCGGAACCTGGATGCTCATATTGGCTCCTACATATTCTACGAAGATCTTTATCGGTCAGACCGCATAACAACATACGTCGTTCCCTTTGTCATCGGTATGTTACTTGCCCGAGATTCGATCGTCGGTATCTCAATACCTAGTTCAATCTCGTTACCGGCAAGTCTCTTTACTCATTCTGTAATACATCATCCCGCAACTAACTCATTAGTTGCAATGCTTGCAAGGCTTAATTAATGTGCATTACCGAGAGGGCCCAGAGATACCTCTCCGACAATCGGAGTGACAAATCCTAATCTCGAAATACGCCAACCCAACATGTACCTTTGGAGACACCTATAGAGCTCCTTTATAATCACCCAGTTACGTTGTGACGTTTGGTAGCACACAAAGTGTTCCTCTGGCAAACGGGAGTTGCATAATCTCATAGTCATAGGAACATGCATAAGTCATGAAGAAAGCAATAGCAACATACTAAACGATCGGGTGCTAAGCTAATGGAATGGGTCATGTCAATCAGATCATTCAACTAATGATGTGATCCCGTTAATCAAATAACAACTCTTTGTCCATGGTTAGGAAACATAAACATCTTTGATTAACGAGTTAGTCAAGTAGAGGCATACTAGTGACACTCTGTTTGTCTATGTATTCACACATGTATTATGTTTCCGGTCAATACAATTCTAGCATGAATAATAAACTTTTATCATGATATAAGGAAATAAATAATAACTTCATTATTGCCTCTAGGGCATATTTCCTTCAGTGTCCCACTTGCACTAGAATCAATAATCTAGATTACACAGTAATGATTCTAACACCCATGGAGCCTTGGTGCTGATCATGTTTTGCTCGTGGAAGAGGCTTAGTCAACGGGTCTGCAATATTCAGATCCGTATGTATCTTGCAAATCTCTATGTCTCCCACCTGGACTAGATCCCGGATGGAATTGAAGCGTCTCTTGATGTGCTTGGTTCTCTTGTGAAATCTGGATTCCTTCGCCAAGGCAATTGCACCAGTATTGTCACAAAAGATTTTCATTGGACCCGATGCACTAGGTATGACACCTAGATCGGATATGAACTCCTTCATCCAGACTCCTTCATTTGCTGCTTCCGAAGCAGCTATGTATTCCGCTTCACACGTAGATCCCGCCACGACGCTTTGTTTAGAACTGCACCAAGTGACAGCTCCACCGTTTAATGTAAACACGTATCCGGTTTGCGATTTAGAATCGTCCGGATCAGTGTCAAAGCTTGCATCAACGTAACCGTTTACGATGAGCTCTTTGTCACCTCCATATACGAGAAACATATCCTTAGTCCTTTTCAGATACTTCAGGATGTTCTTGACCGCTGTCCAGTGATCCACTCCTGGATTACTTTGGTACCTCCCTGGTAGACTTATAGCAAGGCACACATCAGGTTTGGTACACAGCATTGCATACATGATAGAGCCTATGGCTGAAGCATAGGGAACATCTTTCATTTTCTCTCTATCTTCTGCAGTGGTCGGGCATTGAGTCTGACTCAACTTCACACCTTGTAACACAGGAAAGAACCCTTTCTTTGCTTGATCCATTTTGAACTTCTTCAAAATCTTGTCAAGGTATGTGCTTTGTGAAAGTCCAATTAAACGTCTTGATCTATCTCTATAGATCTTTATGCCTAATATGTAAGCAGCTTCACCGAGGTCTTTCATTGAAAAACTCTTATTCAAGTATCCCTTTATGCTATCCAGAAATTCTATATCATTTCCGATCAGTAATATGTCATCCACATATAATATTAAAAATGCTACAGAGCTCCCACTCACTTTCTTGTAAATACAGACTTCTCCAAAAGTCTGTATAAAACCAAATGCTTTGATCACACTATCAAAGCGTTTATTCCAACTCCGAGAGGCTTGCACCAGTCCATAAATGGATCGCTGGAGCTTGCACTCTTTGTTAGCTCCCTTTGGATCGACAAAACCTTCCGGTTGTATCATATACAACTCTTCTTCCAGAAATCCATTCAGGAATGCAGTTTTGACATCCATCTGCCAAATTTCATAATCATAATGCGGCAATTGCTAACATGATTCGGACAGACTTAAGCATCGCTACGGGTGAGAAGGTCTCATCGTAGTCAACCCCTTGAACTTGCCGAAACCCTTTTGTGACAAGTCGAGCTTTGTAGACCGAAATATTACCGTCGGCGTCAGTCTTCTTCTTGAAGATCCATTTATTCTCAATTGCTTGCCGATCATTGGGCAAGTCAACCAAAGTCCACACTTTGTTCTCATACATGGATCCCATCTCAGATTTCATGGCTTCAAGCCATTTTGCGGAATCTGGGCTCACCATCGCTTCGTCATAGTTCGTAGGTTCATCATGATCTAGTAGCATGACTTCCAGAACTGGATTACCGTACCACTCTGGCGCGGATCTCACTCTGGTTGATCTACGAGGTTCAGTAGTATCTTGTTCTGAAGTTTCATGATCATTGTCATTAGCTTCCTCACTAATTGGTGTAGGTGTCACAGAAACAGTTTTCTGTGATGCACTACTTTCCAATAAGGGAGAAGGTACAGTTACCTCGTCAAGTTCTACTTTCCTCCCACTCACTTCTTTCGAGAGAAACTCCTTCTCTAGAAAGTTTCCGAATTTAGCAACAAAAGTCTTGCCTTCGGATCTGTGATAGAAGGTGTATCCAATAGTCTCCTTTGGATATCCTATGAAGACACATTTCTCCGATTTGGGTTTGAGCTTATCAGGTTGAAGCTTTTTCACATAAGCATCGCAGCCCCAAACTTTCAGAAACGACAACTTTGGTTTCTTGCCAAACCATAGTTCATAAGGCGTCGTCTCAACGGATCTTGATGGTGCCCTATTTAACGTGAATGCGGCCGTCTCCAAAGCATAACCCCAAAACGATAGCGGTAAATCAGTAAGAGACATCATAGATCGCACCATATCTAGTAAAGTACGATTACGACGTTCGGACACACCATTACGCTGTGGTGTTCCGGGTGGCGTGAGTTGTGAAACTATTCCGCATTGTTTCAAATGTACACCAAACTCGTAATTCAAATATTCTCCTCCACGATCAGATCGTAGAAACTATATTTTCTTGTTATGATGATTTTCAACTTCACTCTGAAATTCTTTGAACTTTTCAAACGTTTCAGACTTATGTTTCATTAAGTAGATATACCCATATCTGCTTAAGTCATCTGTGAAGGTGAGAAAATAACGATATCCGCTACGAGCCTCAATATTCATCAGACCACATACATCTGTATGTATGATTTCCAACAAATCTGTTGCTCTCTCCATAGTACCGGAGAACGGCGTTTTAGTCATCTTGCCCATGAGGCACGGTTCGCAAGTACCAAGTGATTCATAATCAAGTGGTTCCAGAAGTCCATCAGTATGGAGTTTCTTCATGCGCTTTACACCGATATGACCTAAACGGCAGTGCCACAAATAAGTTGCACTATCATTATCAACTCTGCATTTTTTGGCTTCAACATTATGAATATGTGTGTTACTACTGTCGAGATTCAATAAGAATAGACCACTCTTCAATGGTGCATGACCATAAAAGATATTACTCATATAAATAGAACAACCATTATTCTCTGATTTAAATGAATAACCATCTCGCATCAAACAAGATCCAGATATAATGTTCATGCTTAACGCTAGCACCAAATAACAATTATTTAGGTCTAATATTAATCCCGAAGGTAGATGTAGAGGTAGCGTGCCGACCGCGATCACATCGACTTTGGAACCGTTTCCCACGCGCATCATCACCTCGTCCTTAGCCAATCTTCGCTTAATTCGTAGTCCCTGTTTCGAGTTGCAAATATTAGCAACGGAACCAGTATCAAATACCCAGGTGCTACTGCGAGCATTAGTAAGGTACACATCAATAACATGTATATCACCTATACCTTTGTTCACCTTGCCATCCTTCTTATCCGCAAAATACTTGGGGCAGTTCCGCTTCCAGTGACCAGTCTGCTTGCAGTAGAAGCACTTAGTTTCAGGCTTAGGTCCAGACTTGGGTTTCTTCTCTTGAGCAGCAACTTGCTTGCTGTTCTTCTTGAAGTTACCCTTCTTCTTCCCTTTGCCCTTTTTCTTGAAACTAGTGGTCTTGTTGACCATCAACACTTGATGCTCCTTTTTGATTTCTACCTCCGCAGCTTTCAGCATTGCGAAGAGCTTGGGAATAGTCTTATTCATCCCTTGCATATTATAGTTCATCACGAAGCTCTTGTAGCTTGGTGGCAGTGATTGGAGAATTCTGTCAATGACGCAATCATCTCGAAGATTAACTCCCATTTGAATCAAGTGATTATTATACCCAGAAATTTTGAGTATATGCTCACTGACAGAACTGTTCTCCTCCATCTTGCAGCTATAGAACTTATTGGAGACTTCATATCTCTCAATCCGGGCATTTGCTTGAAATATTAACTTCAACTCCTGGAACATCTCATATGCTCCATGACGTTCAAAACGTCGTTGAAGTCCCGGTTCTAAGCCGTAAAGCATGGCACACTGAACTATCGAGTAGTCATCAGCTTTGCTCTGCCAGACGTTCACAACATCTGGTGTTGCTCCAGCAGCAGGCCTGGCACCCAGCGGTGCTTCCAGGACGTAATTCTTCTGTGCAGCAATGAGGATAATCCTCAAGTTACGGACCCAGTCTGTGTAATTGCTACCATCATCTTTCAACTTTGCTTTCTCAAGGAACGCATTAAAATTCAATGGAACAACAGCACGGGCCATTTATCTACAATCATACATAAACAAGCAAGATACTATCAGGTACTAAGTTCATGATAAATTTAGGTTCAATTAATCATATTACTTAAAGAACTCCCACTTAGATAGACATCCCTCTAATCCTCTAAGTGATTACGTGATCCAAATCAACTAAACCATGTCCGATCATCACATGAGATGGAGTAGTTTCATTGGTGAACATCACTATGTTGATCATATCTACTATATGATTCACGCTTGACCTTTCGGTCTCCGTGTTCCGAGGCCATATCTGTATATGCTTGGCTCGTCAAGTATAACCTGAGTATTCCGCTTGTGCAACTATTTTGCACCCGTTGTATTTGAACGTAGATCCTATCACACCCGATCATCACGTGGTGTCTCAGCACGAAGAACTTTCGCAACGGTGCATACTCAGGGAGAACACTTCTTAATAATTTAGTGAGAGATCATCTTATAATGCTACCGTCAATCAAAGCAAGATAAGATGCATACAAAGATAAACATCACATGCAATCAATATAAGTGATATGATATGGCCATCATCATCTTGTGCTTGTGATCTCCATCTCCGAAGCACCGTCGTGATCACCATCGTTACCGGCGCGACACCTTGATCTCCATCGTAGCATCGTTGTCGTCTCGCCAATCTTATGCTTCCACGACTATCGCTACCGCTTAGTGATAAAGTAAAGCATTACAGCGCGATTGCATTGCATACAATAAAGCGACAACCATATGGCTCCTGCCAGTTGTCGATAACTCGGTTACAAAACATGATCATCTCATACAATAAAATTTAGCATCATGTCTTGACCATCACATCACAACATGCCCTGCAAAAACAAGTTAGACGTCCTCTACTTTGTTGTTGCAAGTTTTACGTGGCTGCTACGGGCTTAAGCAAGAACCAATCTTACCTACGCATCAAAACCACAATGATAGTTTGTCAAGTTGGTGCTATTTTAACCTTCGCAAGGACCGGGCGTAGCCACACTCGGTTCAACTAAAGTTGGAGAAACTGTCACCCGCAAGCCACCTATGTGCAAAGCACGTCGGGAGAACCGGTCTCGCGTAAGCGTACGCGTAATGTCGGTCCGGGCCGCTTCGTCCAACAATACCGCCGAACCAAAGTATGACATGCTGGTAAGCAGTATGACTTATATCGCCCACAACTCACTTGTGTTCTACTCGTGCATATAACATCAACATATAAAACCTAGGCTCGGATGCCACTGTTGGGGAACGTAGTAATTTCAAAAAAATTCCTATGCACACGCAAGATCATGGTGATGCATAGCAACGAGAGGGGAGAGTGTGATCTACGTACCCTTGTAGATCAACAACGGAAGCGTTAACTTGGTTGATGTAGTCGTACGTCTCCACGGCCCGACCGATCAAGCACCGAAACCACGGCACCTCCGAGTTCTAGCACACGTTCAGCTCGATGATGATCCCCGGACTCCGATCCAGCAAAGTGTCGGGGAAGAGTTCCGTCAGCACGACGGCGTGGTGACGATCTTGATGTACTACCGTCGCAGGGCTTCGCCTAAGCACCGCTACAATATTATTGAGGACTATGGTGGAAGGGGGCACCGCACACGGCTAAGAATATGATCACATGGATCAACTTGTGTCTCTAGGGGTGCCCCCTGCCCCCATATATAAAGGAGCAAGGGGAGGAGGCCGGCCGGCCCTATAGGCGCGCCAAGGAGGAGTCCTCCTCCTAGTAGGAGTAGGACTCCTACTAGGAGGGGGAAGGAAGTGGGGAGGGAGAGGGAAAGGGGGGCGCCGCCCCCCTCTCCTAGTCCAATTTGGACCAGGGGGGAGGAGGCGCGCGGCCCACCTTTGGCTGCCCCTCTCTTTCTCCACTAAGGCCCATATGGCCCATTACTTCTCCCGGGGGGGTTCTGGTAACCCTCCGGCTCTCCGGTTTTCTCCGAAATCACCCGGAACACTTCCGGTGTCCGAATATAGCCGTCTAATATATCAATCTTTATGTCTCGACCATTTTGAGACTCCTCGTCATGTCCGTGATCACATCCGGGACTCCGAACTAACTTCGGTACATCAAAACTCATAAACTCATAATATAACTGTCATCGAAACCTTAAGCGTGCGGACCCTACGGGTTCGAGAACAATGTAGACATGACCGAGACACGTCTCCGGTCAATAACCAATAGCGGAACCTGGATGCTCATATTGGCTCCTACATATTCTACGAAGATCTTTATCGGTCAGACCGCATAACAACATACGTCGTTCCCTTTGTCATCGGTATGTTACTTGCCCGAGATTCGATCGTCGGTATCTCAATACCTAGTTCAATCTCGTTACCGGCAAGTCTCTTTACTCGTTCTGTAATACGTCATCCCACAACTAACTCATTAGTTGCAATGCTTGCAAGGCTTAAGTAATGTGCATTACCGAGAGGGCCCAGAGATACCTCTCCGACAATCGGAGTGACAAATCCTAATCTCGAAATACGCCAACCCAACATGTACCTTTGGAGACACCTATAGAGCTCCTTTATAATCACCCAGTTACGTTGTGACGTTTGGTAGCACACAAAGCGTTCCTCTGGCAAACGGGAGTTGCATAATCTCATAGTCATAGGAACATGTATAAGTCATGAAGAAAGCAATAGCAACATACTAAACGATCGGATGCTAAGCTAATGGAATGGGTCATGTCAATTAGATCATTCAACTAATGATGTGATCCCGTTAATCAAATAACAACTCTTTGTCCATGGTTAGGAAACATAACCATCTTTGATTAACGAGTTAGTCAAGTAGAGGCATACTAGTGACACTCTGTTTGTCTATGTATTCACACATGTATTATGTTTCCGGTTAATACAATTCTAGCATGAATAATAAACTTTTATCATGATATAAGGAAATAAATAATAACTTCATTATTGCCTCTAGGGCATATTTCCTTCAGCTCCCCAACACTCAACTCTCTCACACAGATTTGGATATGGTGGAAAGATGATTTGAGTGGAAAGCAACTTGGGGAAGGCTAGAAATCAAGATTCTTGTGGTAGGATTGGAATATCTTGATCTCAACACATGAGGAGATGGTTCTCTCTCAGAAAATGTAAGCTGTAAGTGTAGACATGTTCTGATGACTCTCTCTCTCTCTTATGGAGAAGAGGGTGGAGGGGTATATATAATCTTCACACAAAATCCAACCGTTACACACATTTGACCCAACTCGGTCAACCCAAATAGAAAAACTCGGTGAGACCGATTCAGTTCAAAATGTGAACGTTAGGAATCTCGGTGGGACCGACTAGAACAACTCGGTGGGATCGATGTGCTAGGGCTAGGGCAAAACCTCATTTCGGTGCGCCGATTGCGTGAACTCAGTGAGACCGATTTCAACAAAGAGCAAACAAAAAGTTGGTCAAGCAAACTCGGTGTGACCGATTGCTCATTTCGGTGAGAGCGAAATGTTACAAAAGGGAAATAGAGAGTTTGCATGACCATCTTGGTGAGACCGAGATCCGTATCAGTGTGACCGAGGTGTTAGGGTTTCTGGCAGTGGCTATGTCAAATGAACTCGGTGGTGCCAGATAGAAGAATTCGATGGGGCCGAGTTTGACTTTGGGTTTTGGACATATTTGGAATGAGAGTGGTTGGGGGCTTTGGAGCAATATCACTAAGCATTTTGAGCAAGTAGACCATTAAGCAACACATCATCCCTTTTAATAGTATTGGCTTTCCTATGGACTCGATGTGATCTTGGATCACTAAAATATAAATGAAGAGCCTTGAGCTTTTGCCAACATGTGTCCTTAGCATTTTGAGGGGTCCACATCTCTAGTTCATGTCATGCCATTCATTGAACTTTCTAAAATATTAAACTTGAATGGATATTAGTTCAGTGAGCTATATTTGTTATGAATTACCAAAACCACCTGGGGATTGGTTGCACTTTCAGGTCGGCTGGTACCCGTCCGTCGATGTGGATGTTCACGCGGCTTCTTGTCTGACACGATGGCAGTTTCGAGCGGAGCAGGCTTGCTGATGGGTCTTGGTAGTCGGTCTCTCCCGGTGTGTTCGAGGGCTTGTCGTGCCCCTCTTTGTCTTTCTGAAGTCGGAGTTGCTGAGCAGGGGCCCTTGCGGTGATGATGAGACGAGACGGATGGTCGGCTCTGGCGCTGGCTCGGCGAGTCGGAGTTGTCTGGTCGCCGATGCGTGTGGCTGACTGTTTGGCATTGGTCGGCGCAGGCCTTGATGCTTTTTTGCGGTGTGGGCTTCTTCGGTGGTCATCGATGGTGGAGCCGGAGTCGGCCTTGCGGAGGTGTAACGACGATGACATCGGGCTGCAACCTCGACGACGCTTTTTTCCTCAGTGGCCTATGTGTTTCTTGTGCGGGTGGACAGATCGCCCTGTGTGTTCTATGTTGGCATGTTGTAATGATTTTTTGCTCGGTTTTCCGTTCGGCAACTTTTTTTTTGAAACAAGGCAAAAGATTTGTCATTTTCATTGATTAAGAAGAAGAGAATTGCCCGGTTAATTGACGGAAAGCCGAGCTAAAACCGATACAACTCAACCCACATGACATGGGCACTACCGGCCAACCTGGCCACCGACATGGGATCATAGAGCTACAAACAGCTCCACAGAAAACCATGATGGCACATGCCAACAGAAGGCCACACGCGTGAACAACCGACAGCTCCGACTTTGACGATGATCATCACAAGGGAAATATGCAGGACTTGCGCCGCCCGTGCCCTCCGAAACCAACCACCGAGCGCCTGTCATCGTCACCGCCTGGACACACTCCACCACAGCTCCGACTTCAAAGCAACCAAGCAACCAGCGGAAGAGCACCTCGGACACGCCGGGAAGATCCGACTATCGAAGCCTGAGCCGCGACCAAAGCTCCTCTCGAAGCCATCATCGTTGCCAAACAGAAATCCACGCCCCCGAAATGGCCGCCTCAGCAAACTACGCGGCGAAGATGCCGCAAACCACGCGGCGAAGATGCCGCAACCCACACGGCGAAGATGCCGCCATCCACTGGTCTCCAAGTTGTGGCCGGCTCTGAGATGATGCCCCCAAGGAGGAAGAAGACGTGAAGGCGCCTTCATCACCCGATCCTGAAGATCTGAGGTTTCCCTCCGAAGCCAAGGCCGCGGGGAGGGAGGAGGAGCACCACACAACAGCAACACTTCCAAGAAAGAGCACGACGCCCACGGACGTCGCCGTCGCCCGATCCGGCAAAGGCCGGACACAGGATTTCTCCCGGAGATGCTCAACCATCACCTGCCCGCATTAACGCAACCAACAAACCCCATCCTGTCAAGGCCAACCTCGCACTGGTCGTGGGATCCCACGATCCACCACGCCCAGACGCGCGCACCACCCCCCAGCCGAAGCCGCTTCCACCAAATCCGGGGCCGCCGCCCCGGCAGCCTCCACCACGCCGCCAGCCACGCCGGGCTAGCAAGCCGGCCACCACCGCAGCACCAGGCAGGGAGGGGGGCCGCCACCCCACCCCATCTCACCGAGCAGAGTTGCCAGGCCGAAACCCGAGCACATCTACCACAGCCACAATAGCAGCAGGGGCGGCGCCGCCGAAGAGCCAGGAGCCTCCGGCCGCAGCCCCAACCGCCGGATCTATGCTGCCAAGAGCCGCCAGAGCACCTCCACCATCCGGATCCACTCCGTCAGATCGGGGCCCGCCGCCCCATCAAGCCGTCCGAGCCCCGCTGCCACCGCCGAACCACTGCAGGTCGCCAAGCCGCAGCAGGACCACCGCCTCCACGCCAGGGCACAAGGCTGCTCGCCGACGCCAGCTGCTGCCCAACGCCACGAGATCCCCATTCTACAGCGCCCGCCAGCGCGAGAGGAGACCCCGCCGCCGCCCGCTCCGCACGAGCTTTGCCCGCGGGAGGCACCGGCGACGGCGAGGGGGCGGAGGGGATCAAGGGGCCGAGCGCCTCGGTGGCTGGGGTCGCCGCCCGTGCCGCCCCTGGGGCCGGAGCGACGCGGGGGCAGAGCCCGAGAGTTACTTTCTTTCTTTCTTACGGTGATAGGGTTCCCTTTCTTTTTCTTTATTAATGAAATGAGGCAACGTTTTTACCTCCGTTTCAAGATCCAAAGCAACATGACCGAGCCAAGAGACGGCAGAAGAGAAGAACGACGGGCACAAGGCACTGGAGAAGGCGCGCATAGCAGTCGGCACAACGCCTTCGAGCCTGTCGTCGCCACTCGCCGCAAACACTGTTGGAGAAGAAGTACGGTCCGAGTCGGATACGCATCGAAGGTCGTCAGTGAGATCCTCCGCCTTGACGGCACACACCCAACGTTCCGTGGCGCTGGAACTCCCGCCGACACTTGCGCTAGCTGTACCTTGGTCGCCATGGCCGGGCCACAGTCCCGCAGAGATCGACACTGATTCCCGTTGAAGGGTCGTCCGTCACGGCATATGATGTCTCGTTTGGTGCTGGCGATGCAAAGCGGTGACGGCTTCGCAGGGACTCGTTTGGTGCCAGGTAGCTGTCCTCTCCGAGCTGTGATGGCAGGCGCACAGGCCGGTCCTTGCTGCTGGCCAACTGCCATGGCGGGGGCCGTGCTGTTAGATCGTATGGTACATGGAATGAGCGTATTTGGTTCGCTGATGATCTTACACCAGCAGCAGGCCTAGCAGCCTATGTCATGCATCAGATTAGAACGACCAACCTGGCACGTAAAATTTCATGGTTAGTTTGTGGTTAGTTTTGACCAATTTTTTTAACATAGTACTCACTCATATGAACGAACACATACACATCATGTTTTTATGAGCACCTTCGAAAGACTTAGCCGGCATATAATCTTGAGATTGACAAAGTCGTTATAGACGTATTCGTAGCCGATGAGGTCGTCTCCTTCCATTGAACACACATCACTGGAATGACGGGAATAAATTCAAAAAAATGCGAGCATTAGTGTAAGTCTATGACTTGAACTCTGCTGAGTTGTGATACCACTGTCATCCTAATCATCCAATAACAGATGAGTGACCTAACATGTAAAAGTTCATGATTAGTTCACCGTACAGAGCTTGGCCAGGCTCTTAGTAAAATGTCATCAATTTAGAACGACTAAATTACCATTAGGCATGAATGATGAGTTATATCAAAAACAATAGGACCACTAAATTGTTGTCTTGATTTTTTTACTAAACTTAATTTGACCACCAACACATGCGTTTCTCTCTAAAGAAAACACCTACGCGTACACACTACCTATAAAAATGAACGCATGAATCATTTAAGGATTGATAAAATCATGACTTGTACATTACATGATATCGTCTTCAATAAAAGGATAATCTGATTTGGCAAAGTACACATGCATCAAAAAAAGAATTTAATACTGATGGGTTGGGCCACATAACCCGTGTTTTACCCGATAAGTTCTCCTTTTTCACATATATCTCTAATTCGGTCGTCCCAACGGCGATGCTAAGATGGAGACAATGTCGCACCAGTTGAATAAGTCTCTTGGACCTATGATGTTCGCTTCGACGCTGGCAGCAGGCTTGCGGGGGCAATGGTCCCATGGATCTGATTCAGCCACATCTATTGGATATTGTATTGGTGCCGATGGTGGCAGCTAGAATAATTGAACCTAGTGTTGAATATGGGCAAGCGTCAAGGTGGTACAGGAGTGTCCCCTATCTTCATCGGACCTCGTATGGATGTTCTTGCTTCATGTTGGTGGTTCCGCGACGCATCCTCATTAACTTATTCATGGGACACGTCCCCAGTTGATGTCCTCCTCGCCTGGCGGGTTTATATTTGCGGTTTATGTAGCATATGGTGTATGTGTTATCCTATCCTATATTCCTAAGAGACTCATCCCACTATCCTATTCATCTTGTGCAACCTATCCACATCAGCGGCCCATCCACGTGAGTGTTCTTGCCGGCTTACTTTTTATTTTGAGCGGAGTCTTTCTAGTTCACTGCACGTGGTTTCCTTCGCGAGTAAACTAGCAAGCATATGCAACCCATTACTCTAGCCTATATTGTTGGGGAACGTAGCATGCAATTTCAAAAAAAATCATACGATCACGCAAGATCTATCTAGGAGATGCATAGTAACAAGAAGGGGAGATTGTGTCCACGTACCCTCGTAGACCGAAAGCGGAAGCGTTTGTTAATGCAGTTGATGTAGTCGAACTTCTTCTCGTTCCGACCGATCAAGCATCGAACGTACGGCACATCTGAGTTCACACACATTCAGCTCGATGACGTCCCTCGAACTCTTGATCCAGCAAAGTGTCGAGGGAGAGTTTCGTCAGCACGACGACGTGGTGACGGTGATGGTGAAGTGATCCGTGCAGGGCTTCGCCTAAGCACTACGTGAATATGACCGGAGGCGTAAAGTGTGGAGGGGGCGCCGCACACGGCTTGAAACAATTGATGTGCGTTGTAGCCCCCCCCCCCCACGTATATAAAGGAGGGAGGGGGAGGAGGCCGGCCCTAGGCGCGCCCAAGTAGGAGGAATCCTACTTGGGCTCCTTTCCTTTTACCGGAGGGGGAAAGGGGGAAAGAGAGAGAGGGGAGAAGGAAAGGGGGCGCCGCCCCCTCTCCTAGTCCAATTAGGCCTCCTTCCCTGTGGGGGGCGCGCCACCCCTTTTGTGGGCTGGTGTGCCTCCCTCTTATGACCCCTATGGCCCATATCTTCCCCTGAGGGGTTCCGATAACCCCTCCGGTACTCCGATATGTACCTGATACATTTCGGAACACTTCCGGTGTCCGAATACTATCATCCAATATATCAATCTTTACCTCTCGACCATTTCGAGACTCCTCATCATGTCCGTGATCACATCTGGGACTACGACCAACATTCGGTCACCAAATCACATAACTCATATAAAACAAATCGTCATCGAACGTTAAGCGTGCGGACCCTACGCGTTCGAGAACTATGTAGACATGACCGAGACACCTCTCCGGTCAATAACCAACAACGGAACCTAGATGCTCATATTGGTTCCCACATATTATACGAAGATCTTTATCGGTCGTACCATAATGGCAACATACGTTATTCCCTTTGTCATCGGTATGTTACTTGCCCGAGATTCGATCGTCGGTATCTTCATACCTAGTTCAATCTCGTTACCGGCAAGTCTCTTTACTCGTTTCGTACTGCATCATCCCGTAACTAACTCATTAGTCACATTGCTTGCAAAGCTTATCATGATGTGCATTACCGAGAGGGCCCAGAGATACCTCTCCGATACTCGGAGTGACAAATCCTAATCTCGATCTATGCCAACCCAAAAAACACCCTCGGAGATACCTGTAGAGCATCTTTATAATCACCCAGTTACGTTGTGACGATTGATAGCACACAAGGTATTCCTCCGATATCCGGGAGTTGCATAATCTCATAGTCAAAAGGAATATGTATAAGTCATGAAGAAAGCAATAGCAATAAAACTTAATGATCATTATGCTAAGCTGACGGATGGGTCTTGTCCATTACATAATTCTCTTAATGATGTGATCCCGTTAATCAAATAACAACACATGTCTATGGTTAGGAAACTTAACCATCTTTGATCAACGAGCTAGTCTAGTAGAGGCTTACTAGGGACACAGTGTTTTGTCTATGTATCCACGCATGTATCAAGTTTCCGGTTAATACAATTCTAGCATGAATAATAAACATTTATCATGATATAAGGAAATATAAATAACAACTTTATTATTGCCTCTAGGGCATATTTCCTTCAGTCTCCCAATTGCACTAGAGTCAATAATCTAGATTACATTGTGATGATTCTAACACTCATGGAGTCTTGGTGATGATCATGTTTTGCTTATGGAAGAGGCTTAGTCAACGGGTCTACCACATTCAGATCCGTATGTATTTTGCAAATCTCTATGTCTCCCTCCTTGACTTGATCACGGATGGAGTTGAAGCGTCTCTTGATGTGTTTGGTTCTTTTGCGAAATCTGGATTCTTTCGCCAAGGCAATTGCTCTAGTATTGTCACAAAAGATTTTCATTGGACCCGATGCACTAGGTATTACACCTAGATCGGATATGAAGTCATTCATCCAGACTCCTTCATTTGCTGCTTCCGAAGCAGCTATGTACTCCGCTTCACACGTAGATCCCTCCACGATGCTTTGCTTGGAACCGCATCAACTGACAGCTCCACCATTCAATATAAATACATATCCGGTTTGAGACTTAGAGTCATTCGGATCAGTGTCAAATCTAGCATCGACGTAACCATTTACGATGAGCTCTTTGTCACCTCCATAAATGAGAATCATGTCCTTAGTCATTTTTAGGTACTTCAGGATCTTCTTGACCAATGTCCAGTGATCCACTCATGGATTACTTTGGTACCTCCCTGCTAGACTTATAGCAAGGCACACATCATGTCAGGTACACAACATTGCATACATGATAGAACCTATGGCTGAAGCATAGAGAATGACTTTCATTTTCTCTCTGTCTTCTGCAGTGGTCAGGCATTGAGTCTGACTCAACTTCACACCTTATAACACAGGCAAGAACCCTTTCTTTGACTGATCCATTTTGAACTTCTTCAAAACTTTATCAAGGTATGTGCTTTGTGAAAGTCCAATTAAGCGTCTTGATCTATCTCTATAGATCTTGATGCCCAATATATAAGCAACTTCACCGAGGTCTTTCATTGAAAAACTCTTATTCAAGTATCCTTTTGTGCTATCCAGAAATTCTATATCATTTCCAATCAACAATATGTCATCCACATATAATATTAGAAGTGCTACAGAGCTCCCACTCACTTTTTTATAAATACAGGTTTCTTCGAAAGTCTGTATAAAACCATATGCTTTCATCACACTATCAAAGCCTATATTCCAACTCCGAGATGCTTGCACCAGTCCATAAATGGATCGCTGGAGCTTGCACACTTTGTTAGCACCTTTAGGATCGACAAAACCTTCTGGTTGCATCATATACAACTCTTCTTTAAGAAATCCATTAAGGAATGCAATTTTGACGTCCATTTGCCAGATTTCAAAATCATAAAATGCGGCAGTTGCTAACATGATTCGGACAGATTTAAGCATCGCTACGGGTGAGAAAGTCTCGTCGTAGTCAACTCCTTGAACTTGTCGGAAACCTTTCGCGACAAGTCGAGCTTTGTAGACAGTAACATTACCATCAGCGTCAGTCTTCTTCTTTAAGATCCATTTATTCTCTATGCCTTGCCGATCATCGGGCAAGTCAACCAAAGTCCATACTTTGTTCTCATACATGGATCACATCTCAGATTTCATGGCCTCAAGCCATTTCGCGAAATCTAGGCTCATCATCGCTTCCTCATAGTTCATAGGTTCGTCATGGTCTATTAACATGATTTCCAGAATAGGATTACCGTACCACTCTAGTGCGGAACGTGCTCTGGTTGAGCTACGAGGTTTGGTAGTAACTTGATCCGAAGTTTCATGATCATTATCATTAGCTTCCTCACTAGTTGGTGTCGGCATCACGAGAACGATTTTCTGTGATGAGCTACTTTCCAATTCGAGAGAAGGTACAATTACCTCATCAAGTTCTACTTTCCACCCACTCACTTTTTTCGAGAGAAACTCCTTCTCTAGAAAGGATCCATTCTTAGCAACAAAAATCTTGCCTTCGGATCTGTGATAGAAGGTGTACCCAACAATTTCTTTTGGGTATCCTATGAAGACGCACTTCTCTGATTTGGGTTCGAGCTTATCGGGCTGAAGCTTTTTCACATAAGCATCGCAACCCCAAACTTTAAGAAACAACAGCTTAGGTTTCTTGCCAAACTACAGTTCATACTGTGTCGTCTCAACGGATTTAGATGGTGTCATATTTAACGTGAACGCAACTGTCTCTAATGCATAACCCCAAAACGATAGCGTTAAATCGGTAAGAGACATCATAGATCGCACCATATCCAATAAAGTACGATTACGATGTTCGGACACACCATTACGCTATGGTGTTCCAGGTGGCGTGAGTTGTGAAACTATTCCACATTGTTTAAAATGAAGGCCAAACTCGTAACTCAAATATTCGCCTCCGCGATCAGATCATAGAAACTTTTTTCTTGTTATGATGATTCTCCAGTCACTCCAAAATTCTTTGAACTTTTCAAATGTTTTAGACTTGTGTTTTATTAAGTAGATATACCCATATCTCCTCAAATCATCTGTGAAGGTCTGAAAATAACGACACCCGCCGCGAGCCTCAACACTCATCGTGATGAGGACATCAATACCATTGTTACATCCACATCCCCTATTGTTACATATACTGGACCAATTACTAGAGCTCGCGCACGCCAATTAAATTACCAGGTACTTTCGTTTCTTGGTAATGATTCTAATGTTCATGAGAATATGATGCGTCTAAATTGGATACATTTGTTTTGCTTACAAATGAAGGGCCTAGCTTGGAGAAGGATGAACATTGGAGCAAGAACACGCATGGAGTTGATGGCATGTGCACGGGGATCAAGAACGGAGTTACAAGTGATGATTTCAGGACTTTGAAGCCACCATAAGGAGTGCATGAAGCCTTGGACGAAATATACAAGATGCCACTTCATAATATTCGTCCATAGGCTATTCTAGGTGCTGCGTCACCTTATTATTGGGCCAGGCCCATGTAATTTCGAAATACTTAAGTATAGGCTATTTTTAGAGTCCGTATGTGTGGGGAAACAAGAGTTAGGGTTGGTTTCGGACCCCACCCTCAAGGGCCACGAAATCCCCCCCCCCCCCTCTTCCTCCATATATACAGCCCTTAGGGCGTCGTTTAGACTTTGGGTTTTGTTTAGATTAAAAGTTCGCCATAGCTGCAACTTCTCATACTTCGTTTGTGTCCAACGACCAGACCAAGACGTCACAGAACCCCACCTTGATCAATAAAGCTTTCATCCTATATTCGCAATATCCAGATTGCAATCTCAGTTTCTTGCTTGTTCTTCGTTTGCTTGCAGGAAACAGACCCTCGTGGTCAGGTTGATCGTGCTCCGGCGTGGTCAATAACCCCTCGGAAGTTGGTTTAGCGATTGCTAAGGCGCGACGTCTCCCACGTTCGTAGTCGGATCGTCAAGGTCGACTCCCACAGAAACGATAGCCACCATCTCATCGAAACATCGGGACACCTTTGCCTCTATCACATCGGACCGCATACATCGGTATGTATTATTACCAATAAGTCAGTAGCTCGCTCGATTGTTCCAGAGAACGGAGTTTTAGTCATCTTGCCCATGAGGCATGGTTCGCAAGCATCAAATGATTCATAATCAAGTGATTCCAAAAGTCCATCCGTATGGAGTTTCTTCATACGCTTTACACCAATATGACCTAAACGGCAGTGCCACAAATATGATGCACTATCATTATCAACTTTGCATATTTTGGCATCAATACTATGAATATGTGTATCACCATGATCGAGATTTAACAAAAATAGACCACTCTTCAAGGGTGCATGACCATAAGAGATATTACTCATATAAATAGAACAACCATTATTCTCTGATTTAAATGAATAACTGTCTCGCATCAAACAAGATCCAGATATAATATTCATGCTCAACGCTGGCACCAAATAACAATTATTCGGGTCTAAAACAAATCCCGAAGGTAGATGTAGAGGTAGCGTGCCGACGGCAATCACATCGACCTTGGAACCATTTCTGACGCCCATCATCACCTCGTCCTTAGCCAATCTTCGTTTAATCCTTAGCCCTTGTTTCGAGATGCAAATATGAGCAACAGAACCAGTATCAAATACCCAGGCGCTACTACGAGCATTAGTAAGGTACACATCAATAACATGTATATCAAATATACCTTTGTTCACTTTGCCATCCTTCTTATCCGCCAAATACTTGGGGCAGTTCCGCTTCCAGTGACGAGTCTCTTTGCAGTAGAAGCACTTAGTTTCAGGCTTGGGTCCAGACTTGGGCTTCTTCCCGGGAGTGACAACTTGCTTGCCATTCTTCTTGAAGTTACCCTTCTTTCCCTTGCCCTTTTCCTTGAAACTAGTGGTCTTGTTAACCATCAACACTTGATGCTCTTTCTTGATTTCTACCTCTGTAGCTTTGAGCATAGCGAAGAGCTCAGGAATTGTCTTATCCATCCCTTGCATATTATAGTTCATCACAAAGCCTTTGTAGCTTGGTGGCAGTGATTGAAGAACTTTGTCAATAACACTATCATCTGGAAGATTAACTCCCAGGTGAGTCAAGTGGTTATGATACCTAGACATTCTGAGTATGTGTTCATTGACAGAATTGTTCTCCTCCATCTTGCAGCTATAGAACTTGTTGGAGACTTCATATCTCTCAACTCGAGCATTTGCTTGAAATATTAACTTCAATTCTTCGAACATCTCATATGGTCCATGACGTTCAAAACGTTTTTGAAGTCCCGATTCTAAGCCGTAGAGCATGGCACACTGAACTATAGAGTAGTCATCAGACCGCGTCTGCCAGACGTTCAACGCGTCAACATTAGCGGGAGGGGGCTTGTCACCTAGCGGTGCATCAAGGACATAATTCTTCTGTGCAGCAATGAGGATAATCCTCAAGTTACGGACCCAGTCTATGTAGTTGCTACCATCATCTTTCAACTTATCTTTCTCTAGGAACGCATTAAAATTCAAGGGAACGGTAGCACGGTCCATTGATCTACAACATAGATATGCAAAAACTATCAGGACTAAGTTCATGATAAATTAAGTACAATTAATCATATTACTTAAGAACTCCCACTTAGATAGACATCCCTTGAGTCATCTACATGATCACGTGGTCCATATCAACTAAACCATGTCTGATCATCACGTGAGATGGAGTAGTTATCAATGGTGAACATCTCTATGTTGATCATATCTACTATATGATTCACGTTCGACCTTTCAGTCTCCAGTGTTCTGAGGCCATGTCTGTACATGCTAGACTCGTCAAGTTTAACCCGAGTATTCCGCATGTGCAAAACTGTCTTGCATCCGTTGGATGTGAACGTAGAGCTTATCACACCCGATCATCACGTGGTGTCTCGGCGCGACGAACTATCGCAACGGTGCATACTCAGGGAGAACACTTATACCTTCAAATTTTAGTGAGGGGTCATCTTATAATGCTATCGTCGTACTAAGCAAAATAAGATGCATACAAGATAAACGTCACATGCAATCAAAATATGTGACATGATATGGCCATCATCATCTTGTGCCTTTAATCTCCATCTCCAAAGCACCGTCATGATTTCCATGGTCACCGGCTTGACACCTTGATCTCCACCGTAACGTCGTGGTCGTCTCGCCAACTATTGCTTCTACAACTATCACTAACGCATAGTGATAAAGTAAAGCAATTACATGGCGTTTGCATTTCATACAATAAAGGGACAACCATAAGGCTCCTGCCAGTTGTCGATAACTTTTAAAAAACACATCATCTCATACAATAATGTATATCACATCATGTCTTGACCATATCACATCACAACATGCCCTGCAAAAACAAGCTAAACGTCCTCTACTTTGTTGTTGCAAGTTTTACGTAGCTGCTACGGGCTTCAAGTAAGAACCATTCTTACCTATGCATCAAAACCACAACGGTGATTTATCAAGTTTGCTATTTTAACCTTCAACAAGGACCGGCCGCAGTCAAATCTGATTCAACTAAAGTTGGAGAAACAGACACCCGCCAACCACCATTATGCAAAACTAGTTGCGTGTCTGTCGGTGGAACCGGTCTCATGAACGTGGTCATGTAAGGTTAGTCCAGGCCGCTTCATCCAACAATAATGTTGAATCAAAATAAGACATTGGTGGTAAGCAGTATGATGATCACCGCCCACAACTCTTTGTGTTCTACTCGTGCATATCATCTATGCATAGACCTGGCTCGGATGCCACTGTTGGGGAACGTAGCATGCAATTTCAAAAAAATTCCTACGATCATGCAAGTTCTATCTAGGAGATTGTCAGTGTCAAAACTGGCGGATCTCGGGTAGGGGGTCCCGAACTGTGCGTCTAAGGTGGATGGTAACAGGAGGTAGGGGACACGATGTTTTACCCAGGTTCGGGCCCTCTTGATGGAGGTAAAACCCTACGTCCTGCTTGATTAATATTGATGATATGGGTAGTACAAGAGTAGATCTACCACGAGATCAAGGAGGCTAAACCCTAGAAGCTAGCCTATGGTATGATTGTTGTATATATCATCTATCGACTAGCCTGGCCTCGGTTTATATAATGCACCAGAGGCCTAGGATAACAAGAGTCCTAGCCGAATACGCCGGTGGGGAGGAGTCCTTGTCTTGATCGCCAAGTCTTGTGGAATATTCCTTGTATGCGGCAGCTGTCCGAACTGGCCCATGAGTATACGGCCATGGGGGTCCTCGGCCCAATCTAATAGATCGGGAGATGACGTGGTGAGTACCCCCTAGTCCAGGACACCGTCAGTAGCCCCTTGAACCGGTCTTCAAGTTAGGGATGCTCCTCGATTCTTCCGAACTGTTCTTCATCTTCGGTTGACGGTCTTGAAAACTGGTTCAACAAATCTTCTCATCTTCGATCTTGAGGATCGCCGAAATGCATTCGGCGAGTTTACACGTCGGGTATCCGAGCAGCCCCTTTAAGTTTCTGGCCTTTATCAATGCCTTGTTATTTTTATGCCACACCTCGGGTTTGAAGTTGTTCCCGGGCGGCAGCATCCTCTTGCGTCCGAGCTCCAACGCCGGACTGCATTCGAGGTATCTTTTGCAGCCGAGCACCAATGCCGGACCGCTTCCCAGCTCTAACGCCGAAATGTATCCGAGCTCCAACGCCGGACTATGTATCCGAGCTCCAACGCCGGACTATATCCGAGGTGTCATATCACCTTGGTTCAAAAAAGTTTGAAGGAGTTTAGCCGAGCTTAATGTCGGAAATGCCCTCTATGGAGCCAGCCACTAGCGCCCGAGCTTTATGCCGGACTGCTTCCGAGGTGGTGCACCACCCCGAATGTGGGCCGATTTTTGTGAATATTTTTTATTGGTGCAATTTATTCTCTGCCGAGATATATAGCCAGTAGCCCTCAAGGTGTGTATCGGTCTAAAACCCGAGATGCACCTGAAGGATGACGTAAGACTGCTGATCCTAGTAGCCGCTGAGACTCAGGTTGATTTGCAAAATCGGCCTGAGGATCAAGTCCAAACTCGGCAGAATACTTCGGGACACTAAAAGCGGTGTGCTCAGTCCTCGAGGCTCAGGTTGGGTGCGGCCGACCAACCTGAGGATCAAAATCTCCTCGGAAACTATATTGCACATAAAATTTTCTGCATTGGACAAGCAATGCAGTAGCCCCCGAGACACTGGTCGGGTGGCAACACCAGATCAGGGGATCGATGTGCCCCTTTAATATTTGTAAATAATAAGCCCGAAGCCCAATAGCTCCCGAGCCTTAATGCGGGCATGGGTGGCCGAATTAAGGATCAATATCCATAGTAAAATCACAAATTATGTGTAATGACTCTATGTATCCAAGTACTTTACGTCATTAATGCTCGGATCCGCATTGTACAAAACTTTGTTTGACCGACCATCGGCTTCCACCTCCTCGGCTAGTAGCCGAGGAGTGTTTGTCCTACTTTATAAAGCCTTTTAGGGCAAAGATTTACAACAAACAAGGCAATCTGGCCATACGGTTTTATAAACAAAGGTACGCAGAGAGTTATATCACTGTTTAACAGAAGAAATGTCTTCCAAAGAAAATAGTCCCGCTATCGGTTCCTTTCTTTGGGTTGTCATGCTAAGCATGATCATTAAACCTCAGTTCTAATGTAAGAGCAAAATATTGAGGATTTAGTTTGGGAGGCCAGTTAATAGCCCCCGGTAGTGTTCGGCGACAGTCGGGGTCAAGCCGTAAACACTTCGGCCAATGTTATGAACGGCCCATCATTTAACATAGTCATCGGATCGCTGACCAGTTTACGCTTATTGTGAAAGTCAGTTTTCGGCTTTCTCCACTGAGGTGCTTAACCATGTGAGCTGGAAGCACAATCGCAGTGGTTCTCCCTTTGCACGCCTAGCCAAACAAAACGGAACGTAGGAAGCAAGTGCAGGAGCCGGGCAACCCAACTATTGACCGAAGACACAATTCGAAACCGATGCATATATAGCAATATCTGAGAATGTTTTTGCCGAATCCCTAAAGGTGTCCGGCGTTGCACTGCGAGACTAATGCTGGAGAAGCACAAATAGTTTTAAAAGTGCCAAAAAGCTTGGAAAACCAAGAAACGTCAGTAAAAACATGACGTCCGAACAATATCAAGTGTTCGGTGCCAATCCGAAAGTTGGTCTGAGAAAAAAGAAGTGCTTCTGTCGTGCTTTAACATGATACATCCTATCTCAAGACTTCGAGCGGGTCAGCCTACGGCTTCAACCTCCTGTCCCGAGGGCGGAGTACTTCTCATCAGGCCGGTTTAGCAAACTAAACTCTAGCGGTTTTGAGAGAGAATTAGGCTCCCCGGCTAGTGACCGCACACTCGTGTCGAAAAAGGAGTGATAAATAATAATAAAACTTTGCAACGACTAAGAAGAAGAACACTTATTATAAAACGGCTCAAATAAACTTAAGAGCCCCCAAGTGACTTGGGTAGAAGAATGATTGCATGTACCGAAGTACTTATATCATATCTATGTTCAACCGAACTTTAAACGCGTCTTAACCGACCGTCAGCTTCTCCCTCTTCGGTCAAGGACCGAAAAGTGTTATGTACTCCATCGATCGAGAATATCGACGGTGTTTCCAATAACCAAGCAATCAGGCCATAAGGCTGTAACAGACAAAGCGCGCTCAGGGAACTTATGCTATATTACCATGAAGTGTAAGAAGCATCTTCGAAGAAAATAGTACCCCCATCGATACCTTTCTTCGGTGCTCATTGTTATTATGAGACTTGTGCAATAGATTTTTTGTACTCATGAGTTCCGGTGTGTGCCGACCATCATTGAAAACTATAAGAGCGCTAGCTTTCGGCTTCACCCAGTCTGAGGTCCGGCTCGGTTGACCCGATCGTGACAATCGCAGAGGTGCTCCCTTTACTCCCTAGCCGAACAATCGGGAACGTAGGGGTAAACACAGGAGCGAGGCAACCCAGCTTGCAAATCGCTTAAGTCAATATGGTGCATATTGTGGCATAATACACGAACAAGGAACGAAGCCGTACAAGTATAATCATATGCAAGAGAAAAAGCTTCATAAATGAAGCCCCCAAGTGAATTGGGTCCTTGAATTTGTGTGTCACAAACAAAGTTTGGACAAGGAAATTTTTTACAAGCAACTTTTTTCCAAAAAAAGTATAATGCTTGGTCGAACCGAACACAAGTTAGAAATTAAAGCTTTGAGCATGAAAGCGACTTAGCTGGTTAATGTGTTCGGTATTGATGACGCGGTCCGAGCTTGATGCGGGGCAAGGTTCCATCCCCCAAGCTGGTCCTGAGGTGGCGGAGCAGAGAGCTCGGCACGCCGAAGTGGTGACATAGCACGGTCAATGCAGACCGGCAGATTGACCCCGAAGTCCCCGGATCATTTTCCTGTGCACAAAAAATAGTGCAAACCGGAGATAATAGTAATAATAATAATTAAAAAATGTGTTGCATAATAAATAATTTATGCAAAGTGAGGAATAGAAGAAATATGGCCTGGCGCCGCAGTCAATGTCGATGCAGGGCGTCGGCGTGATGTAGTAAAGGCATGGCAAAGCCTGAATTCACAGGTCGGTCCGAGCTTCGGATGCGGCGTTCGCCGGACTATGTACGGAAACTGATCGAACCACCACGCGACCGTCATTAATGCGGTCACCATTTGATAGACCTGTGTACATATCATGGACAAACCAGAGTAATAATTCCTTGGGAAAAATGAACCCAAACAAGCAAAAAATACTGGGATTAATAGCACCTGGTTTATTTGTTGTAGCAATCCGAAGGAAGGTGATTCCCAAAATTGGGACTCGCTCCGCACACCCATTGCCTGATGGGTGATAAAACGATGGCATGGCAATGCTGGTACAGGTTGACTCGCCGAGGCAAAGCCCTCGGCCCAGCTAACGTGACGGAGCTGGTCGGTTAGTGACGCCGAAGTGTCCGGAGTAGGTTGATGAAGAGATGGCGAAGCCCCCGGTCCAGCCGAGATGTCGAAGCCTCGACGTCAGCCGATGAGTCGAAGCAGGTCGGCGTGACGGACACCAGCTTGAAGAAGCAATAGTGCGGCCCTGTCGATGCAGGTCGTGACGTGGTTGATGCCGGCTTGATGAAGCGACCGTGCGGCGATGCCGGTATGCCCACTCCGTGTAATCCGTGGGGCGGCGATGTTGATGATGATTTATCCTTCGCGATGCCGGACTCTTTTTCGGCTTGCCGAGATGATGATCCGAAGAAGTTGAGCTCGGCTAAAGTGAAGACGTGTGTAGCGCAGGTCGGCAGCCATGGAGTAATATTGTCGGACTGATTTGACACCAGCATGATGTTGAAGATCATGTTCAAAAGATCTTAAAGTTAGTGAGATGTGTTCGGGAACGAAACACAATACCCCATACAAAACTTCCTTCAAAAGGGATGTCCGAAATCCTGTTCATAAAAAAGACGAACTCGGGTCGGATTCGTTTTCGCGCAGAAAACAGATCCGAAAAGTGATGCACTAATCGGAAGGTTCCCAGAGTTTGGACGGTCGGATCGAGCTGAAATTTTGAGAGATGGTAGATATAGGAATTCCGCAGCCGATCAATGGTTGGATCTTTCAAAGGACGTCCGAGCTAGAAGCTGGACACCACGCCCTAAACTCATCCAGATTCCCGTCCAGATTTGACAGGGCTCCGGTATATCATAGATTGCCAGAGATTCCTCCATCGGAACTCGACGAAATTTTCCAGGGTTGTTGTAGACTCGATTCCGCACAATTCCACCGAAGCGATCGTTAAAGCGATGCTCGAGCAGGCGGTGGTGGCGGATACGCGTTCGCTGTTTGGAAAAATAGCACGGTCGCTTGAGGGCAATGTTGACGTTGAGCCCCTGAGCTCCATAGATGATTCCTCCGTGATCTTGATAGAGATCGGAGTTGATGTTTGATGAAGGCCCTCGTCCGAACATGGTGATCCGAACACGGGGCGCAATTCTTGGTCGAACCAAGGTGACCAGTCGAGCTGGTGACGAAGATGCCGAAGTCGCAGTTGATCTGCAGGCGAGCCATCGATCCTTTTGTCGATCACACAGCAGAACTCTCAATGAAAGCACCAATGTCGGTGTCAAAACCGGCGGATCTCGGGTAGGGGGTCCCGAACTGTGCGTCTAAGGTGAATGGTAACAGGAGGCAGGGGACACGATGTTTTACCCAGGTTCGGGCCCTCTTGATGGAGGTAAAACCCTACGTCCTGCTTGATTAATATTGATGATATGGGTAGTACAAGAGTAGATCTATCACGAGATCAAGGAGGCTAAACCCTAGAAGCTAGCCTATGGTATGATTGTTGTATATAATCTATCGACTAGCCTGGCCTCGGTTTATATAATGCACTAGAGGCCTAGGATAACAAGAGTCCTAGCCGAATACGCTGGTGGGGAGGAGTCCTTGTCTTGATCGCCAAGTCTTGTGGAATATTCCTTGTATGCGGCAGCTGTCCGAACTGGCCCATGAGTATACGGCCATGGGGGTCCTCGGCCCAATCTAATAGATCAGGAGATGACGCGGTGAGTACCCCCTAGTCCAGGACACCGTCAGAGATGCATAGCAACGAGAAGGGGAGATTGTGTCCACGCACCCTCGTAGACCGAAAGTGGAAGCGTTTGTTAACGCGGTTGATGTAGTCAAACTTCTTCTTGTTCCGACCGATCAAGCACCGAACGTATGGCACCTCCGAGTTCTGCACACGTTCAGCTCGATGACGTCCCTCGAACTCTTGATCCAGCAAAGTGTCGAGGGGGAGTTTCATCAGCACGACGGCGTGGTGATGGTGATGGTGAAGTGATCCGCGCACGGCTTTGCCTAAGCACTACGTGAATATGACCGGAGGCGTAAACTATGGAGGAGGCGCCGCACACGGCTTGGAACAATTGATGTGTGTTGTAGGCACCCCCACGTATATAAAGGAGGGAGGGGGAGGAGGTCGGCCCTAGGCGCGCCCAAGTAGGAGGAATCCTACTTGGGCTTCGAGTAGGATTCACCCCCCCCTTTCCTTTTAACGGAGGGGGGAAAGCGGAACAGAGAGAGAGGGGGGAGAAGGAAAGGGGGGCGCCGCCCCCTCTCCTAGTCTAATTCGGCCTCCTTACCTATGGGGGGTGCGCCACCCCTTTGTGGGCTGGTGTGCCTCCCTCCTATGGCCCATATCTTCCCTCGCGGGGTTTCGGTAACCCCCCCCCCCCCCCCCCCCCCCCCCCCCCCCCCCCCCCCCCCCCCCCCGTGTTGGGGAACACAGTAATTAAAAAAAATCATACGCACACGCAAGATCCATCTGGGTGATGCATAGTAACAAGAGGGGAAGAGTATGTCTACGTACCCTCGTAGACCGAAAGCGGAAGCGTTATGAAACACGGTTGATGTAGTCGAACGTCTTCACGATCCAACCGATCAAGTACCGAACGCACGGCACCTCCGCGATCTGCACACGTTCATCTTGGTGACGTCCCTCGTACTCTTGATCCAGTTGAGGCCGAGGGAGATTTCCGTCAGCACGACGGCGTGATGACGGTGATGATGAAGTTACCGACGCAGGGCTTCGCCTAAGCACTACAACGATATGACCGAGGTGGAATTCTATGGAGGGGGCACCGCATATGGCTAAACAATCAACTTGTGTGTCTAAGGGGTGCCCCCCTCCCCCGTATATAAAGGAGTGGAGGAGGAGAGGGCCGGCCCTCATAGGGCGCGCCCAAGGGGGGAGTCCTACTCCCAGTAGGAGTAGGTTTCCCCCCTTCCTAGTAGGAGTAGGAGAAGAAGGAAGAGGGAGAGAGAGGGAACGAAAGGGGGGACGGCCCCCCACCCAATTCGGATTGGGCTTGGGGGGCGCCCTCCACCTGGCTTCCTCCTCCTCTCTCTCCCACTAAGGCCCAATAAGTCCCACTGACTCCCCGGGGGGTTCCGGTAACCCCCCGGTACTCTAGTAAATGCCCAAACTCATCCGGAACCATTCCGATGTCCAAACATAACCTTCCAATATATCGATCTTTATGTCTCGACCATTTCGAGACTCCTCGTCATGTCTGTGATCACATCCGAGACTCCGAACTACCTTCGGTACATCAAAACACATAAACTCATAATACCGATCGTCATCGAACGTTAAGCGTGCGGACCCTGCGAGTTCGAGAACTATGTAGACATGACCGAGACTCATCTTCGGTCAATAACCAATAGCAGAACCTAGATGCTCATATTGGTTCCTACATATTCTATGAAGATCTTTATCGGTCAAATCGCATAACAACATATGTTGTTCCCTTTGTCATCGGTATGCTACTTGCCCGAGATTCGATCGTCGGTATCTCAATACCAAGTTCAATCTCATTACCGGCAAGTTTCTTTACTCGTTCCGTAATGCATCATCCCGCAACTAACTCATTAGTCACAGTGCTTGTAAGGCTTTATAGTGATGTGCATTACCGAGAGGGCCCAGAGATACCTCTCCGATACACGAAGTGAAAAATCCTAATCTTAATCTATGACAACTCAACAAACACCATCGGAAACACCTGCAGAGCATATTTGTAGTCACCCAGTTACGTTGTGACGTTTGATAGCACACTAAGTGTTCCTCCAGTATTCAGGAGTTGCATAATCTCATAGTCATAGGAACATGTATAAGTTATGGAGAAAGGAATAGCAATAAACTAAACGATCATAGTGCTAAGCTAACGGATGGGTCAAGTCAACCACATCATTCTCTAATGATGTGATCCCGTTCATCAAATGAAAACTCATGTCTATGGTTAGGAAACTTAGCCATCTTTGATTAATGAGCTAGTCAAGTAGAGGCATACTAGTGACACTCGGTTTGTCTATGTACTCACACATGTACTAAGTTTCCGGTTTAATACAATTCTAGCATGAATAATAAACATTTATCATGATATAAGAAAATATAAATATCAACTTTATTATTACCTCTAGGGCATATTTCCTTCAGTCTCCCACTTGCACTAGAGTCAATAATCTAGATTACATAGTAATGATTCTAACACCCATGGAGTCTTGGTGCTGATCATGTTTTGCTCGTGAGAGAGGCTTAGTCAAAGGGTCTGCAACATTAAGATCCGTATGTATCTTGCAAATTTCTATGTCTCCCTCCTTGACTTGATCGCGGATGGAATTGAAGTGTCTCTTGATGTGCTTGGTTCTCTTGTGAAATCTGGATTCCTTTGCCAAGGCAATTGCACCAGTATGATCACAAAAGATTTTCATTTGACCCGATGCACTAGGTATGACACCTAGATCGGATATGAACTCCTTCATCTAGACTCCTTCATTTGCTGCTTCTGAAGCAGCTATGTACTCCGCTTCACACGTAGATCCCGCCACGACGCTCTGCTTGGAACTACACCAACTGATAGCTCCACCATTTACTAAAAATACGTATCCGGTTTGTGACTTAGAGTCATCCGGATCAGTGTCAAAGCTTGCATCGACGTAACCATTTACGACGAGCTCTTTGTCACCTCCATAAACGAGAAACATATCCTTAATCCTTTTCAGGTATTTCAGGATATTCTTGACCGCTGTCCAGTGATCCACTCCTGGATTACTTTGGTACCTCCCTGCTAAACTGATAGCAAGGCACACATCAGGTCTGGTACACAACATTGCATTCATAATAGAACCTATGGCTGAAGCATAGGGAATGACTTTCATTTTCTCTCTATCTTCTGCAGTGGTTGGGCATTGAGTCTGACTCAACTTCACACATTGTAACATAGGCAAGAACCCTTTCTTTGCTTGATCCATTTTGAACTTCTTCAAAACTTTATCGAGGTATGTGCTTTGTGAAAGTCCAATTAAGCATCTTGATCTATCTCTATAGATCTTGATGCCCAATATATAAGCAGCTTCACTGAGGTCTTTCATTGAAAAATTCTTATTCAAGTATCCTTTTATGCTATTCAGAAATTCAGTATCATTTCCAATTAACAATATGTCATCCACATACAATATCAGAAATGCTACAGATCTCCCACTCACTTTCTTGTAAATACAGGCTTCTCCAAAAGTGTGTATAAAACCATATGCTTTGATCACACTATCAAAGCGTATATTCCAACTCCGAGATGCTTGCACCAGTCCATAAATGGATCGCTGGAGCTTACACACTTTGTTAACACCTTATGGATCGACAAAACCTTCTGGTTACATCATATACAACTCTTCTTTAAGATATCCATTAAAGAATGCAGTTTTGACATCCATTTGCCAAATTTCATAATCATAAAATGTGGCAATTGCTAATATGATTCGGACGGACTTAAGCATCGCTATGGGTGAGAAGCTCTCATCGTAGTCAACTCCTTGAACTTGTCGAAAACCTTTCGTAACAAGTCGAGCTTTGTAGACAGTAACATTACCATCAGTGTCAGTCTACTTCTTGAAAATCCATTTATTCTCTATGGCTTGCCGATCATCGGGCAAGTCAACCAAAGTCCATACTTTGTTCTCATACATGGATCCCATCTCAGATTTCATGGCCTCGAGCCATTTTGCGGAATTTGGGCTCATCATCGCTTCCTCATAGTTCGTATGTTTGCCATGGTCAAGTAACATGACCTCCAGAACAGGATTACCGTACCACTCTGGTGCGGATCTTACTCTGGTTGACCTACGAGGTTCGGTAGTAACTTGATTAGAAGTTTCATGATCATCATCATTTGCTTCCTTACTAATTGGTGTAGGAATCAGTGGAACTGATTTCTGTGGTGAACTACTTTCCAATAAGGGAGTAGGTACAATTACCTCATCAAGTTCTAATTTCTTCCAACTCACTTCTTTAGAGAGAAACTCCTTCTCTAGAAAGGATCCATTCTTAGCAAAGAATATCTTGCCTTCGGATCTGTGATAGAAGGTGTACCCAAGAGTTTCCTTTGGGTATCCTATGAAGACACATTTCTCCGATTTGGGTTCGAGCTTATCAGGTTGAAGCTTTTTCACCTAAGCATCGCAACCCCAAACTTTAAGAAACGACAACTTGGGTTTCTTGCCAAACCACAGTTCATAAGGTGTCGTCTCAACGGATTTCGATGGTGCCCTATTTAACGTGAATACAACCGTCTCTAAAGCACAACCCCAAAACAATAGTGGTAAATCAGTAAGAGACATCATAGATCGCACCATATCTAATAAAGTGCGGTTATGATGTTCGGACACATCATTACGCTGTGGTGTTCCAGGTGGCGTGAGTTGCGAAACTATTCCGCATTGTTTCAAATGAAGACCAAACTCGTAACTCAAATATTCTCCTCCATGATCGGATCGTAGAAACTCTATTTTCTTGTTATGATGGTTTTCCACTTCACTCTGAAATTCTTTGAACTTTTCAAATGTTTCAGACTTATGTTTCATCAAGTAGATACACCCATATATGCTCAAATCATCTGTGAAGGTAAAAAAATAACGATACCCGCCACAAGCATCAACACTCATCGGACCGTATACATCAGTATGTATTATTTCCAATAAGTCCGTTGCTCGTTCCATTGTTCCAGAGAACGGAGTTTTAGTCATCTTGCCCATGAGGCATGGTTCGCAAGCATCAAGCGATTCATAATCAAGTGATTCCAAAAGCCCATCAGCATGGAGTTTCTTCATGCGCTTTATACCAATATGAGCTAAACGGCAATGCCACATATAAGTTGCACTATCATTATTAAACTTATATCTTTTGGTTTCAATACTATGAACATGTGTATCACTACTATCAAGATTTAGTAAAAATAGACCACTCATCAAGGGTGCATGACCATAAAAGATATTACTCATATAAATAGAACAACCATTATTATCTGATTTAAATGAATAACCATCTCGCATCAAACAAGTTCTAGATATAATGTTGATGCTTAACGTTGGCACCAAATAACAATTATTCAGGTCTAAAACTAATCCCGAAGGTAGATGTAGAGGTAGCGTGTCGACGGCGATCACATCGACTTTGGAACCATTTCCCACGCGCATCGTCACCTCGTCCTTAGCCAATCTTCGCTTAATACGTAGCCCCTGTTTCGAGTTGCAAATATTAGCAACATACCCAGTATCAAATACCCAGGCGCTACTGCGAGCATTAGTAAGGTACACATCAATAACATGTATATCAAATATACCTTTCACTTTGCCATCCTTCTTATCCGCCAAATACTTGGGGCAGTTCCGCTTTCAGTGACCAGTCCCTTTGCAGTAGAAGCACTCAGTCTCAGGCTTAGGTCCAGACTTGAACTTCTTTACTTGAGTAGCAAATTGCTTGCTGTTCTTTTTGAAGTTCCCCTTCTTCCCTTTGCCCTTCTTCTTGAAACCGGTGGTCTTGTTGACCATCAACACTTGATACTCCTTCTTGATTTCTACCTCCGTAGCCTTTAGCATTGCGAAGAGCTTGGGAATTGTCTTATCCATCCCTTGCATATTATAGTTCATCACGAAGCTCTTGTAGCTTGGTGGCAGTGATTGAAGAACTCTGTTAATGACACTACCATCAGGAAGATTAACTCCAAGCTAAGTCAAGTGGTTGTGGTACCCAAACATTCTAAGTATATGTTCACTGACAGAACTATTCTCCTCCATTTTGCAGCTGTAGAACTTATTGGAGACTTCATATCTCTCAATCTGGGCATTTTCTTGAATATTAACTTCAACTCCTGGAACATCTCATATGCTCCATGACGTTCAAAACATCGTTGAAGTCCCAGTTCTAAGCCGTAAAGCATGGCACACTGAACTATCGAGTAGTCATCAGCTTTGCTCTGCCAGACGTTCTTAACGTTGTCAGCAGCATCTGCAGCAGGCTTGTCACCTAGTGGTGCTTTCAGGATGTAATTCTTCTGTGCAGCAATGAGGATAATCCTCAAGGTACGGACCCAGTCCGTGTAATTGCTACCATCATCTTTCAACTTAGCTTTCTCTAGGAACGCAATAAAATTCAACGGAACAACAGCACGGGCCATTTATCTACAACAACATAGACATGCAAAATACTATCAGGTACTAAGTTCATGATAAATTAAAGTTCAACTAATCATATTACTTAAGAACTCCCACTTAGATAGACATCCCTCTAATATCTAAGTGATCACGTGATCCATATCAACTAAACCATTTCTGATCATCACATGAGATGGAGTAGTTTCAATGGTGAACATCACTATGTTGATCATATCTACTATATGATTCACGCTCGACCTTTCGGTCTCAGTGTTCTGAGGACATATCTGCATATGCTAGACTCGTCAAGTTTAACCCGAGTATTCTGCTTGTGCAAATCTGGCTTGCACCCGTTGTATGTGAACATAAAGCTTATCACACCCGATCATCACGTGGTGTCTCGGCACGACGAACTGTAGCAACGGTGCATACTCAGGGAGAACACTTGTACCTTGAAATTTAGTGAGGGATCATCTTATAATGCTACCGCCGAACTAAGCAAAATAAGACGCATAAAGGATAAACATCACATGCAATCAAATAAGTGATATGATATGGCCATCATCATCTTGTGCCTTTGATCTCCATCTCCAAAGCACCGTCATGATCACCATCGTCACCGGCTTGACACCTTGATCTCCATCGTAGCATCGTTGTCGTCTCGCCAACTATTGCTTCCACGACTATCGCTACCGCTTAGTGATAAAGTAAAGCAATTACATGACGATTGCATTTCATACAATAAAGCGACAACCATATGGCTCCTTCCAGTTGCTGATAACTGTGTTACAAAACATGATCATCTCATACAACAATTTATATAATCATGCCTTGACCATATCACATGACAACATGTCGTGCAAAAACAAGTTAGACGTCCTCTACTTTGTTGTTGCAAGTTTTATGTGGCTTCTACGGGCTTAGCAAGAACCGTTCTTATCTATGCATAAAAAACCACAACGCGGCATAGTGATTGCTTATTGATCTTCGGAAAGAACCATGTTCATTGAATCCAATTCAACTAAAATTGGAGAAACAGACACCCATTAGCCACCTGTGTGTGAAGCACGTTAGTAGAACCAGTCTCGCGTAAGCGTACGCGTAATGTCGGTCTGAGCCGCTTCATCCAACAATACCGCTGAATCAAGAATCAACTAGTGATGACAAGCAATATGTATATACCCACGCCCACAACTCCTTTGTGTTCTACTCGTGCATATAACATCTACGCATAGATCTGGCTCGGGTGCCACTGTTGGGGAACGCAGTAATTTCAAAAAAATTCCTACGCACACGCAAGATCCATCTAGGTGATGCATATTAATGAGAGGGGAAGAGTATGTCTACATACCCTCGTAGACCGAAAGCGGAAGCGTTATGAAACGCGGTTGATGTAGTCGAACGTCTTCACGGTCCAACCGATCAAGTACCGAACGCACGGCACCTCCACGATCTGCACACGTTCAGCTCGGTGACGTCCCTCGTACTCTTGATCCAGTTGAGGCTGAGGGAGAGTTTCGTCAACACAATGGTGTGACGACGGTGATGATGAAGTTACCGACGCAGGGCTTTGCCTAAGCACTACAACGATATGACCGAGGTGGAATTCTGTGGAGGGGGGCACCGCACATGGCTAAACAATCAACTTGTTTGTCTATGGGGTTCCCCCCTTCCCCATATATAATGGAGTGGAGGAGGGGAGGGTCGACCCTCATAGGGCGCGCCCAAGGGGGAGTCATACTCCTAGTAGGAGTAGGTTTCCCCCTTCCTAGTAGGAGTAGGAGAAGAAGGAAGAGGGAGAGAGAGGGAAAGAAAGGGGGCCCGCCCCCCACCCAATTCGGATTGGGCTTGGGGGGTGCCCTCCACCTGGCTGCCTCCTCCTCTCTCCCACTAAGGCCCAATAAGGCCCATTGACTCCCCGGGGGGTTCCGGTAACCCCCCTGTACTCCGGTAAATGCCCGAACTCATCCAAATCCATTCCGATGTCCAAACATAGCCTTCCAATATATCGATCTTTATGTCTCGACCATTTCGAGAATCCTCGTCATGTCCGTGATCACATCCGGGACTCCGAACTACCTTAGGTACATCAAAAACATAAACTCATAATATCGATCGTCATCGAACGTTAAGCGTGCGGACCCTACGGGTTCGAGAACTATGTAGACATGACCGATACTCATCTCCGGTCAATAACCAATAGCGGAACCTGGATGCTCATATTGGTTCCTATATATTCTACGAAGATCTTTATCGGTCAAATCGCATAACAACATACGTTGTTCCCTTTGTCATCGGTATGCTGCTTGCCCGAGATTCGATCGTCGGTATCTCAATACCTAGTTCAATCTCATTACCGGCAAGTTTCTTTACTCGTTTCGTAATGCATCATCCCACAACTAACTCATTAATCACATTGCTTGCAAGGCTTTATAGTGATGTGCACTACCGACAGGGCCCAGAGATACCTCTCCGATACACAGAGTGACAAATCCTAATCTTGATCTATGCCAACTCAACAAACACCATCGGAGACACCTGTAGAGCATCTTTGTAGTCACCCAGTTACGTTGTGACGTTTGATAGCACACTAAGTGTTCCTCTGGTATTCGGGAGTTGCATAATCTCATAGTCATAGGAACATGTATAAGTTATGGAGAAAGCAATAGCAATAAACTAAACGATCATAGTGCTAAGCTAACGGATAGGTCAAGTCAATCACATCATTCTCTAATGATGTGTCCCCATTCATCAAATGACAACTCGTGTCTATGGTTAGGGAACTTAACCATCTTTGATTAACAAGCTAGTCAAGTAGAGGCATACTAGTGACACTCTGTTTGTCTATGTACTCACACATGTACTAAGTTTCTGGTTTAATACAATTCTAGCATTAATAATAAACATTTATCATGATATAATTAAATATAAATAACAACTTTATTATTGCCTCTAGGGCATATTTCCTTCACCCCGGTACTCCGATATGTACCCGATACATTCCGGAACACTTCCGATGTCCGAATACTATCATCCAATATATTAATCTTTACCTCTCGACCATTTTGAGACTCCTAGTCATGTCCGTGATCTCATCCGGGACTCCGAACAACATTCGGTCATGAAATCACATAACCCATATAATACAAATCATCATCGAACATTAAGCGTGCGGACCCTACGGGTTCGAGAACTATGTAGACATGACCGAGACACCTCTCCGGTCAATAACCAACAGCGGAACCTGGATGCTCATATTGGTTCCCACATATTCTATGAAGATCTTCATCAGTCGTACCGTAATGACAACATATGTTATTCCCTTTGTAATCGGTATGTTACTTGCCCGGGATTCGATCGTCGGTATCTTCATACCTAGTTCAATATCGTTACCGGCAAGTCTCTTTACTCGTTCCGTACTACATCATCCCGTAACTAACTGATTAGTCACATTGCTTGCAAGGCTTATCGTGATGTATGATACGTCTCTAACGTATCTATAATTTTTGACTGCTCCATGCTATTATATTATATTTTTCGGATGTTAATGGGCTTTATTCCACACTTTTATATCATTTTTGGGACTAACCTACTAACCGGAGGCCCAGCCCAAATTGTAGTTTTTTTGCCTATTTTAGAGTTTTGCCGAAAAGGAATATCAAACGGAGTCCAAACAGAATGAAACCTTTGGGAACGTGATTTTCTCAACGAACGTGATCCAGGAGACTTGGAGTGGGCGTCAACAAACAATCGAGGAGGCCACGAGGCAGGGGGCGCGCCCTCCACCCTCGTGGGCCCCTCGTTGCTCCAACGACATACTTCTTCCTCCCATATATATCCACGTACCCCCCAAACATCCAGGAGCACCACGAAAGCCTAATTCCACCGCCGCAACCTTCTGTACCCGAGAGATCCCATATTGGGGCCTTTTTCAGAGCTCCGCCGGAGGGGGCATTGATCACGGAGGGCCTCTACATCAACTCCATGGCCTCTCCGGTGATGTGTGAGTAGTTTATTTTAGACCTTCGGGTCCATAGTTATTAGCTAGATGGCTTCTTCTCTCTCCTTGGATCTCAATACAAAGTTCTCCTCGATCTTCTTGGAGATCTATTCGATGTAATCTTCTTTTGCGGTGTGTTTGTCGAGATCCGATGAATTGTGGGTTTATGATCAAGTTTATCTATGAACAATATTTGAATCTTCTCTGAATTCTTTTATGTATGATTGGTTTGTCTTTGCAAGTCTCTTCGAATTATCAGTTTGGTTTGGCCTACTAGATTGATCTTTCTTGCAATGGGAGAAGTGCTTAGCTTTGGGTTCAATCTTGTGGTGCTCGATCCCAGTGACAGAAAGGGAAACGACATGTATTGTATTATTGCCATCAAGGATAAAAAGATGGGGTTTATATCATATTGCATGAGTTTATCCCTCTACATCATGTCATCTTACTTAAAGCATTACTCTGTTCTTATGAACTTAATACTCTAGATGCATGCTGGATAGCGATCGATGTGTGGAGTAATAGTAGTAGATGCAGAATCGTTTCGGTCTACTTGTCGCGGACGTGATGCCTATATACATGATCATACCTAGATATTCTCATAACTATGCTCAATTCTATCAATTGCTCGATAGTAATTCGTTTACCCACCATAATACTTATGCTCTTGAGAGAAGCCACTAGTGAAACCTATGCCCCCCGGGTCTATCTTCCATCATATTAATCTTCCAACACTTAGCTATTTCTATTGCCGTTTATTTTACATTACATCTTTATTTCTCTTTATCATAAAAAATACCAAAAATATTATCTTATCATATCTATCAGATCTCACTCTCGTAAGTGACCGTGAAGGGATTGACAACCCCTTTATCGCGTTGGTTGCGAGGTTCTTATTTGTTTGTGTAGGTGTGTGGGACTCGAGCGTGATCTCCTACTGGATTGATACCCTGGTTCTAAAAAACTAAGGGAAATACTTATGCTACTTTACTGCATCACCCTTTCCTCTTCAAGGGAAAACCAACGCAGTGCTCAAGAGGTAGCAAGAAGGATTTCTGGCGCCGTTGCCGGGGAGTCTACGCACAAGTCAAGACATACCAAGTACCCATCACAAACTCTTATCCCTCACATTACATTATTTTCCATTTGCCTCTCGTTTTCCTCTCCCCCACTTCACCCTTACCATTTTATTCGCCCTCTCTTTTCCGTTCATCGCTTTCTTGCTTGCCTTGTCATTATGACTAGTCCTCTATCTTCTCCGTTGTCTCCCAAGAATGAAGTTCCTAATTTTAAGCAAAGGGAGGGGGGAAATCTAAAAGACGCTTGGTATAGAATTTGCAATGCTCAAAATAGATCTACCAGGAAGCAATCTACTTCCGTTCTTCTCCGCAATTTTTATGTAGGCGCTACTCCTTGGTACAGATATATTCTTTATACCATTACCGGAGGGAATTTCTTGGGTAGCCATACTTTTGATTCTTATAATGCTGTGATAGATTTGTTTGGCTCGCCACCTCTTTTGGTTAATGGAACTATGTTAACTTTGGAACATGTGATGCAAAGGCTTGAAATTATTGAGAATAAAGTTGCTACTGTAGAATTGATTGAAAAAATAGATAAAAAGATTCACAACCAAATTACCCAATATGGATCTAAGGTGGGAGTTACTCTGAAAAGTTTTAAGGAAAAAGAACCCATAGTCAATGAAAGAATAGATCAAGATTCTACTAGAATCGATAAACTTGAGGGAATTATCACCAACTTGGGGTCCGCTTTTTCTTCCGTTAAAAATACTCCAAATCCTCCTACCAAAATTGCCAAGATTGTTTATGTTCCTAAAAATAAGAGTGAATCCTCTAGTAAGGAAACTGCTGATTTAAAATCAATAAGTGTTCATCCCAATCTTTTTGCTATCATTAAGGAACCGTTTGCTACAAATGATTTTCTTGATTTTGTGCCTAGGAGTTTGATAATTAATAAAAAGAAAGAAACTTCTAGGGGTTATAGGTGTATTATTTAAGAATTGCCTACCAAAGATGGCAATACCTAGATCTATCTTCTCTTTTATGCCTAGCTAGGGGCGTTAAACGATAGCGCTTGTTGGGAGGCAACCCAATTTTATTTTTATTCCTTACTTTTTTCTCCTGTTTAGTAATAAATAATTTATCTAGCCTCTGTTTTGGTTGTGTTTTTTGTGTTTAATTAGTGTTTGTGCCAAGTAGAACCGTTGGGAAGACTTGGGGAAAGTCTTTTTGATCTTGCTGTAAAAAACAGAAACTTTAGCGCTGACAAGAATTGCTGCCATTTTTATTTGGAAAGTGATATTTAGTTAATTCTTTTTGCAGATGATTAATAGATAAATTCCTCACGTCCAGAAATTTATTTTAGAATTTTTTGGGTTCCAAAAGTTTGCGTTAGCTACAGATTACTACATACTGTTCTGTTTTTGACAGATTCTATTTTTCGTGTGTTGTTTGCTTATTTTGATGAATCTATGGTTAGTAAAAGAGTTTATAAACCATAGAGAAGTTGGAATACAGTAGGTTTAACACCAATATAAATCAAGAATGAGTTCATTACAGTACCTTGAAGTGGTGTTTTGTTTTCTTTCGCTAACGGAGCTCACGAGATTTTCTATTTAAGTTTTGTGTTGTGAAGTTTTCAAGTTTTGGGTAAAGATTTGATGGATTATGAAACAAGGAGTGGAAAGAGACTAAGCTTGGGGATTCCCATGGCACCCCAAAGTAAAATTCAAGGACACCAAAAATCCTAAGCTTGGGGATGCCCCGGAAGGCATCCCCTCTTTCGTCTTCGTCTATCGGTAACTTTTACTTGGAGCTATATTTTTATTCACCACATGATATGTGTTTTGCTTGGAGCTTCTTGTATGATTTGAGTATTTGCTTTTTAGTTTACCACAATCATCCTTACTGTACACACCTTTTGAGAGAGACTCACATGATTTGAAATTTATTAGAATACTCTATGTGCTTCACTATATCTTTTGAGCCATATAGTTTTTGCTCTAGTGCTTCACTTATACCTTTTAAAGCATGGCGGTGGTTTTATTTTATAGAAATAATTGATCTCTCATGCTTCACTTATATTATTTTGAGAGTCCTTTAGAACAACATGGAAATTTGTTTCTAGGAATAATATAAAAACTTTCATAGAAAGTGCATTGAATACTATGGACCAGTTCTTTTGGGCGATTCTACCAGAATCGCCCCTTTCCCCAGCTTCTCCCAAAATCACCACTTCATATGTTTTTTACAATCCTAACTAATTAGACCTTAACTAGATAGGATTGTAAAAAAATATGGAGTGGCGATTCTGGAAGAAGCTGGGGAGGGGGGCGATTCTGGGAGAATCGCCGAAAAGAACTGGCCCTATGAGAAGTTTGATACTTGATAATTGTTTTGAGTTATGGAGATGGTGATATTAGAGTCATGCTAGTTGAGTAGTTGTTAATTTGAGAAATACTTGTGTTAAAGTTTGTGATTCCCGTAGCATGCACATATGGTGAACCGTTATGTGATGAAGTCGGAGCATGATTTATTTATTGATTGTCTTCCTTATGAGTGGCGGTCGGGGACGAGCGATGGTATTTTCCTACCAATCTATCCCCCTAGGAGCATGCACGTGATACTTTGCTTTGATAACTTGTAGATTTTTGCAACAAGTATATGAGTTCTTTATGACTAATGTTGAGTCCATGGATTATACGCACTCTCATTCTTCCACCATTGCTAGCCTCTCTAATACCGCACACTTTTCGCCGGTATCATACACCCACCATATACCTTCCTTAAAACAGCCATCATACCTACCTATTATAGCATTTTCATAGCCATTCCGAGATATATTGCCATGCAACTTTCCACCGTTTCGTTATACGCTTCATCATTGTCATATTGCTTACATGATCATGTAGTTGACATCGTATTTGTGGCAAAGCCACCGTTCATAATTTTTATACATGTCACTCATGCATCATTACACATCCCAATACACCGCCGAAGGCATTGACATAGAGTCATATTTTGTTCTAAGTATCGAGTTGTAAGTAACTAAAGTGTGATGATCATCATCATTAGAGCATTGCCCCAAGTGAGAAAGGATGATGGAGACTATGATTCCCCCACAAGTCGGGATGAGACTCCGGACGAAAAAAAGAAAGCCATAAAAAAAGGATAAGGCCCAAAAAAATGAGAGAAAAAGTGAGAAGGGACAATGCTACTATCCTTTTTCCACACTTGTGCTTCAAAGTAGCACCATGATCTTCATGATAGAGAGTCTCCTATGATATCACTTTTATATACTAGTGGGAATTTTTCATTATAGAACTTGGCTTGTATATTCCAATGATGGGCTTCCTCAAAATGCCCTAGGTCATCGTGAGCAAGCAAGTTGGATGCACACCCACTTAGTTTCTTTTGTTGAGCTTTCATATACTTATAGCTCTAGTGCATCCATTGCATGGCAATCCCTACTCACTCACATTGATATCTATTGATGGGCATTTCCATAGCCCGTTGATACGCCTAGTTGATGTGAGATTATCTTCTCCTTTTTTGTCTTCTCCACAACCACCATTCTATTTCACATATAGTGCTATGTCCATGGCTCACGCTCATGTATTTGCGTAAATATTGAAAAAGTTTGAGAACATTAAAAGTATGAAACAATTGCTTGGCTTGTCATCGGGGTTGTGCATGATTTACATTTTTTGTATGGTGAAGATGGAGCATAGCCAGACTATATGATTTTGTAGGAATAACTTTCTTTGGCCATGTTATTTTGAGAAGACATAATTGCTTAGTTAGTATGCTTGAAGTATTACTATTTTTATGTCAATATTAAACTTTTATCTTGAATCTTTCGGATCTGAACATTCATGCCACAATAAAGAAAAATTACATTTAGAAATATGTTAGAAAGCATTCCACATCAAAAAATCTTTTTTATCATTTATCTACTCGAGGACGAGCAGGAATGAAGCTTCGGGATGCTTGATACGTCTCCAACGTATCTATAATTTTTGATTGCTCCATGCTATTATATTATCTATTTTGGATGTTAATGGGCTTTATTTTACACTTTTATATCATTTTTGGGACTAACCGAAGGCCCAACCCAAATTGATGTTTTTTTGCCTATTTTAGAGTTACACCTAAAAGGATTATCAAACGGAGTCCAAACGAAATGAAACCTTCGGGAACATGATTTTCTCAACTAACGTAATCCAGGAGACTTGGAGTGGGCGTCAACAAACAATCGAGGAGGCCACGAGGCAGGGGGGCGCGCCCTCTACGCTCGTGGGCCCCTCGTTGCTCCACCGACGTATATATATATATATATATATATCCACGTACCCCCCAGACATCCAGGAGCACCACGAAAACCTAATTCCACCGCCGCAACCTTCTGTACCCGAGAGATCCCATCTTGGGGCCTTTTCCGGAGCTCCGCCGGAGGGGGCATTGATCATGAAGGGCCTCTACATCAACTCCATGTCCTCTCCGGTGATGTGTGAGTAGTTTACTTTAGACCTTCGGGTCCATAGCTATTAGCTAGATGGCTTCTTCTCTCTCTTGGATCCCAATACAAAGTTCTCCTCGATCTTCTTGGAGATCTATTCGATGTAATCTTTTTTGTGGTGTGTTTGTAGAGATCCCATGAATTGTGGGTTTATGATCAAGTTTATCTATGAACAATATTTGAATCTTCTCTGAATCCTTTTATGTATGATTGGTTTATCTTTGCAAGTCTCTTTGAATTATCAGTTTGGTTTGGCCTACTAGATTGATCTTTCTTGCAATGGGAGAAGTGCTTAGCTTTGGGTTCAATCTTGTGGTGCTCGATCCCAGTGACAGAAAGGGAAATGACATGTATTGTATTATTGCCATCAAGGATAAAAAGATGGGGTTTATATCATATTGCATGAGTTTATCCCTCTACATCATGTCATCTTACTTAAAGCATTACTCTGTTCTTATGAACTTAATACTCTAGATGCATGCTGGATAGCGGTCGATGTGTGGAGTAATAGTAGTAGATGCAGAATCGTTTCGGTCTACTTGTCGCGGACGTGATGCCTATATACATGATCATACCTAGATATTCTCATAACTACGCTCAATTCTATCAATTGCTCGACAGTAATTCGTTTACCCACCGTAATACTTATGCTCTTGAGAGAAGCCACTAGTGAAACCTATGGCCCTCGGGTCTATCTTCCATCATATTAATCTTCCAACACTTAGCTATTTTTATTGCCATTTATTTTACTTTGCATATTTATTTCTCTTTATCATAAAAATAGCAAAAATATTATCTTATCATATCTATCATATCTCACTCTCGTAAGTGACCGTGAAGGGATTGACAACCCCTTTTATCATGTTGGTTGCGAGGTTCTTATTTGTTTGTGTAGGTGCGTGGGACTCGAGCGTGATCTCCTACTGGATTGATACCTTGGTTCTTAAAAACCGAGGGAAATACTTACACTACTTTACTGCATCACCCTTTCCTCAATGTGCATTACCGAGAGGGCCCAGAGATACCTCTCTGATACTCGGAGTGACAAATCCTAATCTCGATCTATGCCAACCCAACAAACACCTTCGGAGATACCTCTAGAGCATCTTTATAATCACCCAGTTAGGTTGTGACGTTTGATAGCACACAAGGTATTCCGCCGTTATCCGGGAGTTGCATAATCTCATAGTCAAAAGGAATATGTATAAGTCATGAAGAAAGCAATAGCAATAAAACTTAACGATCATTATGCTAAGCTAACAGATGGGTCTTGTCCATCACATCATTCTCCTAATGATGTGATCCCATTAATCAAATGACAACACATGTCTATGGTTAGGAAACTTAGAGGCTTACTAGGGACACGATGTTTTGTCTATGTATCCACACATGTATCAAGTTTCCGGTTAATACAATTCTAGCATGAATAATAAACATTTATCATGATATAAGGAAATATAAATAACATCTATGTTATTGTCTCTAGGGCATATTTCCTTCATACATGCATCCCATTATTATTTGCCCACCAAATCCATGGGAGACAACACATATAGGGAACTAATGAAAGCATACACGACCAACATTTTGTGCCGTCTTCTCCCCTTCCCGTTCCAATCTCATGCATATCTCTTCCCCTTTATTGCATCTTCTCTTGTCCTTCGTATATCCATAGGCTGAATCCTTACCCATCCCGGTCCTCACAACGAAATATTGGCTCTCCTTGCCCATCATGCACAAGCCATCACCTCGCATGGCTCCACCGCCACCGTCTCATGCCCGGTAACATTGATGGAGCGGTGAGTTAGAAGGTTTAACCTCCCTAATTTGGTTTATCTATATTTTCGTTGTGAATATCGAGGATTTGTAAGATTGACTGCAACTCTCTCTCTTCCTGCTTTTAATCAAACGTGGCATACATGTCCTTTATTTTCCAAGTTTCTAACAAATAATTGTGTACATTGATGTATGAATGAGTGACTAAGAAACATGCATGGATTTGATGCATGCAAACTTTCTTGCCCTAACATGCACAAAGTGTGTTGCCATTCATCTATGGTTAAAAAATAAGGTAACTTCCTGCTCTCACACACAACACGGATCTACTCAGGTGATAGTACTTTCATGTTGCAATTTTACTAGCTAATAGCTTCATACTAATAGTTTGTCTAGACCTACATGACATGTACCCATGTTACATTACTCATTGTATGAGTGGGTTCTGGAGTTATGCCGGAACAAGACCAGACTAATCTTATTATTGGAAACTATGTTCCACGCCTTAGGGGATTGCTAATCCAATACTTATTGATTTTGTTGTATGCAACTACATATGGCGTAAAGGCTGAAGCGGTGTACTGTTTTTATACTCATATTGTCCTATATTTTTTACAATGCATAACATAACAATTTTCTTATTCTAATGTATCGGGTGCATACTTCCGTGGATTATCAAGGGGCATGTTTTTATTTTTCCTGGTTGACTTGCAACTAGAGGGTGATAAATCTACACTCACCCTTTATGTATCCTCAATTGCCATACTATATGTTGTTGTTGTTGTTGTTGTTGTTGTTGTTGTTGTTGTTGCTGTTGTTGTTGTTGTTGTTGTTGTTGTTGTTGTTTGGCTAAATTTTCTACATTGGAGCCTCTTAAGTCATTTATGCACTTAAAAGATGTGTAATCCTGATGATATATGTTTGCTATCTTTCTTGGAACTGTAATTTTGCATATTCCACATACGCCGTTGATACTTGTGCTTAGATAGTTTCTACTTGCTACAATTGGAAACTATATTGTTTTATGTAATCAACCTGAGGCAAGTAGAAAACAGCTCAACACGAATTTTGAGGTCCTAATGTTAATATTGAGATCCTCGTTTCCCCCCTATACCCTCCTCTTATGTAGATTGCATTTGCTTATGATTTTCGTATGCATCATAGCTACTTTATAAATTTTCCACCGCAACGCGTGGGGTATCTTCTACTCCACCAATTCACAAAAATAAGATGTTTTGGATATTTCAATATGAACTATATACAGACTGAAATGGATGAACAAGCACATAAAAATGTGTCTACATACATCCGATTCAGACAAAAGTTAGAACACATTATATTTGTAAACAGTGGGAGTAGTATATAACTAAGTACGTGATTCCACTAACATATTTATCTCACACATGCAACCATGTCATCTCAACATGCAACCATGCATGGGAAAAGGCCCACGACAACACGCAATTATGCATGAAAAAATGCTCAAATGTTTTAATTGTGCTATGGCACTTATATTCAATAATCATACAATAATAATATGTATTTTAGCCCTAGTTTGTACATTATTAATCTAATAAATATTCATGCCCATGTAACAAAATTTTATCGAATTATATTGCAAACATTTTTACAGCAACATGCGAGACATCATCTAGTTACTGAAGAACATGATGCAGTCTTTGCACTCGCTCCTTTACGATGGCAGTTCGTCTGACGGTGCGGTCAACGATGTTTTTCTTATTTGGCTAATAACATGGAGTTAAAAGACTTTGAGAACTACAATGTTTTTCTTATTTCTTATTTGAGTCAGTATTCCTTGACATTTGTCAGGTATAATGAAATGCAAGTGATGTTTCCTCTAAAAAATATCTCATGCAATGTTATAAAACCTTAGTTAGTGCCGAGACAACGATGGTACTCCATAGCATTTTTTCATACTATGCATCATCGTTCAAAGGTACTTCGTAGCATTATTTGTATACTATGTAGCATTATTTTCGAAGGTAGCCTCAGACCGAAATGTTGCTTATCTTTTACTCTCAGTAGATTTAGTGATAAGCGGGACAATATACATTTTGGTTTATGAAAGTAACATTCTACCTATTTAACCATACAACTTTGTTTATTAACTTTTGAAAATGTGCCTTTTGCTATCTTTACAACCGCATTTTCGCATAATAAGTCGTTAACAGGGTTTGCAATTTTGTGCCTTATAGAGTTGTTCAGGTCGCGAGTCCCAATCACTACAAGATGCTAGGTGTTACCACCACAATCAACGTTGCTATCATGCTAATCACCAACCGCCAATGGCACTCTTGTATATTAACATAAGACATAGCCGGCCATCCTCTTTCCAAGATGCACATATCAATATCATGCACACATTTATACATCATAGCTTTGTTTTTTTTCTTCAAATTCCTTGACCAAGCAAAGAAAACTAAGTTTATTTCATTTGCTTGCCAAATGGAAAAAATCTCCTCTTTTTAAACTGCACAAAGCTCCATTTCCCAGCCCCTCTTCCCTCTCCTTTTTAACCCCATCGGCTCCTCGAAAAAAAAGAAGGGAGAGAAGGAAATAAAAAAGCGAAGGAGGGCTGCCAGGTAGCCAGCCAGCTTCCCCTCTCCTCTCTTCCCCCAATTCGCCCTCAAATCCGCCGCCCCGCATTTCCCGACCCCCCCGCAGATCTGGGACCCTACCCCGCCGGATCGCCGCGCCGCCGCGGGACTCGCGCGATCCGATCCCGCCGCACCCAGTCGCCAAGTTGGCGCCGCAGCGGAGGTCGCAGCGCCTCGCCGGCGGCGGCGCGGGGTCCGCCGCCGCCGCCGCGGGTGCTGGAGGGGCGTCCGCGCAGGCCGCCGACATGGGGGACTCGAGCGACGCCGTCATGGCGCGGTGGCTGCAGTCCGCGGGGCTGCAGCACCTCGCGGCCTCGTCGGCGGGCCCCGCCGGGGACCAGCGTGGCGCCGGCGTGGGGGGCCTTGGAGGCGCCGCCGGAGGAGCGGGCATGCTGCCTAGTCTGCTCATGCAGGTGGGGTTTCTCGGTCGAAATGTTTGATCTAACCTAGTTCTTCGGTTGCCGGATTGGGAAGACGCCGTCTGGTGCGTTCCAGTGTTGTACCGTGTCTTTCCGATTGCTTGTAGAAATTGATCGACCGAACCTTGTGATTCAGGGGTTGCGCTGAATAGATTGGATTGACTTGGTTTCTGGTAGAATTTATTGGCTACTGGCTTGTGATATCTTAAACTGCATTATCCGATCAGTGCAGTAAGAGTATACCCGCGAAAGGCCATGGTTCGCAAGATCGATACGCAGGGAATGGTGCTCATCAAGTTCCATCTGTTTGATGAAGGGCCATCATGTAGCTGGGGAGGGAGTGTGGATTGATTCAGGGGCAAACTGGCGTGAACCCAATAAAAAAGGGAGCTAGCATCTCTTACTAATTACTCCCTCCGTTCCTAAATATAAGTCTTTTTAGACATTTCAAATGGACTACAACATACAGATGTATGTAGACATATTTTAGAGTGTAGATTAACTCATTTTCTCCGTATGTAGTCACTTGTTGCAATCTCTAGAAAGACTTATATTTAGGAACGGAGGGAGTATTATACTGATAGGTGCATCAGCTTACTTCATTTCCAATATTCTATGGATTTGTAGTGCTTGAAGTTTTCACAAATTTGATGTAGAGGTGTGCATAGTTGAAATGGGCTATTATTTTTTTGTTCTGGATGATGGTCACATGTCATAAACTGGCATACATCTCTTACCTAGTGCCTTTGAAGTTCATGCTCATATGGGTAGAATAATCTGAAAAAAGTTGTTCATACACAATTGTTGAATTGTTGTCTGATGTTGGTTGGATGAGGAACTGCACTTTTTTTCTTCTCGAATTCAGATTGTAGATGCCATCTTTTGCACTGACCTAACTGGATGACGTCCTTCTTGGACTTCCATTTGACCCGTGTGGTAGTTTAGGTTCCTAGGGAGCTAAGCTAAACATGAAGGATATATGTTTCATTTTTATGCAGATGGATGCCAAATTTAAATTAGGAAGTTAACTTTGAGCCTGATCAGTTTTCTTTAAATTCCCTGACCTTGGCATCAATTAATAGTTATTAGTCATGTGCGATGAAATCTTCTTTTTTCAACTACAACAGTTTGGTTCAAGTTTTGCATGCCACGAGGGACTTTACTAATTATAGTTTTCCTATAGTTTTACAGATAGTGAAATGGGTATTATTTTTTTTGTTCTTGATGATGGTCACATGTCATAAGCTGGCATACATCTCTTACCTGGTGCCTTTGAATTTCATGCTCCTATAGATAGAATAATCTGAGAAAAGTTGTTCATACACAATTCTTGAATTGTTGTCTGAGGAACTGCAGTTTTTTTTGTCTCGAATTTAGATTGTAGATGTCATCTTTTGCACTGACCTAACTGGATTACGTCCTTCTTGGACTTCCATTTGACCCATGCGGTAGTTTAGGTTCCTAGGGAGCTAAGCTAAACATGAAGGACATATGTTTCGTTTTTATGCAGATGGATGCCAAATTTGAATTAGGAAGTTAACTTTGAGCCTGATCAATTTTCTTTAAATGCCCTGACCCTGGCATCAATCGTTGTTAGTCATGCACGTTGAAATCTCCTTTTTTCAACTACAACAGTTTGCTTCAAATATTGCATGACACGAGGACTTTACTAATTATAGTTTTCCTATTGATAGCCTTCACCAATGCAAAATGCTGTCAACATGTGCGATTGCCAACCTTACATTTTGTTATTTGGCAGGGCTATGGACCACAGTCAGTTGAAGAGAAACAAAGGCTATATATGCTGTTGAGAAACTTGAATTTTAACGGAGAATCTTTGCCTGCATCAGTCTCTGAGCCCTATACACCAACTGCTCAGAAATTTGGCAGTGGGACTTCCGCAGAGGGTCTGTATTCACCTGAACTTAGAGGTGAACTCGGAGCTGGTCTTCTGGATCTCCATGCTATGGATGACACTGGACTTCTTTCTGAGGTATGTCTCGAAGTCTTGTCTGCAAAGTGCCCGTTTGCTATCTTAGTTAACATCTGTGAGTTAATGGCAGTACGTACTTTATGTTGATTCATGTGGTTTGGAAATATCTTCATGCAGTCCATTTCAGCTTATTGTGTTTCCTTACAGGATGTAGATTCAGAACCATTTGAGCCTTCACCCTTTATGCCAAAGGAAATTGATGATGATGAGGATGATATGATAACAGGAAGCCAGCTAGGTCCAGCTGATAACTATAATGCAGTGACGAGTGAAAAGGAGATCAATACTAGAGAAAATAATGTAGCGAAGATCAAAGTTGTGGTATGATAATCTCTTTAGGTTGTTGTTTGTGACTTGTCAACACTAAACAGATATACCTGACTTTGTTTAACAATATATTCAGGTAAGAAAGAGGCCCCTGAACAGAAAAGAGTTATCTCGAAAGGAAGATGATGCTGTAGCTGTGCATGATTCATCTTCTTTGACAGTTTATGAACCTAAGCTGAAGGTACGCACTGTTTGTCTTCAGGAAGTTTTATTATGCCTGCATTATTATTACTTCTATTTTTATTTAACCTTTAATAGTTTACTCCATAAAAATCAATTTATTTTACTTTTTGAATGTCTGTAACGCATTAGAGGGCTGGCATATGAACACAAGAGGGATTAGCATGCTCATGTAAATTTCAATATCCTAGTCACTTGCTGGCGATCCTATTTCACCTTTTTATTTGAATCTGAAAGTGCCAACTGATATAACCCTTCTTCATAACCACTACAGCATAGCTACCAGATAGTTGTGTTGCTTCCCAATGATGCTAGCATGCATTTGTGATAACATTACCTGTTTCTTTTTTGTGATGGGCAGGTAAAGTTAAGTTTGTTTCAGTTATGTCACAAGTTCTACTGTAATAGTGAATTAACTCGCATGTTGGATGTACTCTACTGCTTCAAAGTGGCAGATTCTTCAGAAAAATGGAATTGAATCCACATTCCAGATTCAGGGTGCTTAAAAATGGTTATTCAGAAAATAATTGTAATAAAATATCACAATTAACTGAAATCCTATTAGTTCCTGTTTATCTGCTGTGTTTATATTTGTTTCTGCAAAGTAGTGTTTAGTTCCTTGTTGGGATGGCCATAAATTAACATGACTATAAACTTCCAAGAATTGAAGTGCTCCTGGTAATTGTTTTAATGGTCTTCCTTTTATGTACATTAACATCTTATTTCTACTGGAAGGTCGACTTGACAGCTTATGTGGAGCAGCATGAATTTTGTTTTGACGCTGTCCTGGATGAGGATGTTTCTAATGACGAGGTATTATTTTTTCTCTTGTTTGAGTGCCATTTCATAATATAATTATTCTCAAAAAATATTCTTTCTATGGCATTAAAAACTGCATATTCTATACATCAAATTCAGTTTTTGCTTCTATTGTTTTGAACTTGGGGTAGAACTGGTAATTGGTGACAAGTTAGCTTGACACATGGGGGTTTCTTGAGCACATGATGATTTGGCAGTTGTTGAAGAAAAACAGACGGAGTTTGAAAATTCGCGTGGGGCAGCTGCCGAGGCTGCCCCACCCCCAGTACACCCCTGAACTTGGGTATATGAGGAAAGTGCTGCGAGCCTATCAGCCCGCGAGTACGAATTACCCTGTCATTTATAACTAAGACATTGGATTATTTTTTTGCCAAGAGAATGTAAGATTTGGCCAAAGCAGCCTTGACTGCTCTATCCCCATATTCGATTGCTGAAGTAGCAACATGGCTGTTGACACAAGTTTATTAGCCTATATGCCCATATGGCCATACCTCTCTTTGCTCAGTTGCTCTTCATTGTGTCAGCTTGATTCCCACATATTGTTCTCCAACTCTGCTCAAATCACTTGCTCACCAACCAATGTGTCTTGACTGTACAACATTCTGTTACTGCTCATCACCATTATTTGTGTGCCTTGGCCCGCCACACCAGTGCTTGCATGCCCACTTGTTTGGCAGCTGCAGCTCTGCTTGAATTATTTTGAGCAAATTTGTTCAGAGCATGGTTGATCACTGTGTTACTCGGCTACTCTGCAGTTATGCATCTTCATCATCCGTCCAACTTCGGAATGGCAATTAGCTGGTGCTAAATTTGGGACTACCAATTTCCAGTTTACATAGTTGTACCATCATTTTTCTACACAATGCTATTCTTTTTCTCCATCATAGTCAATGTGGTGTACACTACATTTTCAGTAAATTGATTTACCTTTTGAATTCTCTGGACAGGTGTATCGTGAGACAGTGGAACCCATTATACCAATAATATTCCAGAGAACAAAAGCGACATGTTTTGCTTATGGACAAACAGGTTGGGCAATAGTGTTTTTTGACGAAAGCTATACATACATATTGTATTTCTTTAAGCACAAAGAGTCATGGTTTCTGTGATTTCAATAGTGTCTAAAGTATTGTTTCTCTTCCAAACGCTATTTTTTTGGTCAATTTTCAGTAGGCTCATGCAAAAGAGCACAATTCTTTTGCAAATAATTGTAGTATTGAGAACTGGGGATCCCAAACTTCTGAAATAGCTCACTGTCTACTATTTTCCCTTTGGTTGACTTCTGTACAGTAGCTCTGATGTGATTAACTGAAAGGAAACTAAACACTTTTCTTTAGCCGTCTAGATTGTGTACTAGCTCCCCTTGTGATGTTCCTAATCAATTCCGGTTCATGAGCAGGTAGTGGGAAGACATACACAATGCAACCTTTGCCTCTGAGAGCTGCTCAAGACATGATTCGTCTTTTGCATCAACCTGTCTACCGGAATCAAAATTTTAAGCTGTGGCTCAGCTACTTCGAGATATATGGTGGGAAACTCTATGATCTTCTATCAGACAGAAGGTTGGTTGTTGTGCACTTGCCTATTACCTTTTTCTTTCCTGGGGCTGGTAATGGATGGATGCACATACTAACATTAAGCATTTCATTGATAAATCCATATTTAGGAATGCTTAGTCAAAATGTTGGGTAGTCTTTTTTTTAAGTTGCATTTGTTGTGTTCTATATTTGCTTGCTACTTCTGAAATAATGGCAAGTTCCTTTCGGTTTAAAAATTGAATCTCAGAGCCACATTTCTGTTTGAAGTTTGGAACATTTATCATATGAGATTTACTGCTGCTCTGTGGACATCTACCCTGGACTTGGATTTTGTGATCGGGACAATACTTTTGAAGGATTTAGTTAAACTGAAAATTCTCACCATTTTTTCTTTTGTAGACACTTACTGATGAGGGAGGATGGCAAGAAACAAGTTTGCATAGTCGGTCTGCAGGAATTTGAGGTTTCTGATGTCCAGGTTGTCAGGGAATATATTGAGAGGGGAAATGCAGCAAGGAGCACAGGGTCTACAGGGGCCAATGAAGAGTCATCGAGGTCACATGCCATTCTGCAACTGGCTGTGAAGAAGCATATTATAGTAACTGAAACTAGGAGACAAAGGGACAGGGATGCCAATGAAGCTAAAAACACAAAGGCAGTGGGAAAAATATCTTTTATTGATCTTGCTGGAAGCGAACGTGGCGCTGATACAACAGATAATGATAGGCAGACAAGGTGTTATTTTTGCCCCCAGATTCATTTGCCTATTATATTTCCAAACATTAACCTGGTACAGTTACATAATTTATTGACATGTATCTGTTATTATCATATCAGAATTGAAGGTGCAGAGATAAACAAGAGCCTCCTTGCTCTGAAGGAATGCATCCGGGCCCTTGACAATGATCAGATACACATTCCTTTCAGAGGAAGCAAGCTCACAGAGGTTCTCCGTGACTCATTTGTTGGCAACTCTAGGACGGTGATGATTTCTTGCATTTCTCCCAATGCAGGTTCATGTGAACACACGTTAAATACGTTGAGATATGCCGATAGGTAATAGCATGAAACATACTTCGTAAAGTCCAATTCACATGTGGTAAATCATCATTTTAGACTGCTTCTGGCTATTAATTCAGTAAATTTGCTGATCAATTGACAGGGTTAAAAGTCTTTCAAAGGGTGGCAACACAAGAAAGGAGCAGTCTACTGCACCAACTATTCCTTCCATGAGGGAGTCTTCATCTGCTCCATCCTATCCTTTATCTGTTGAGGCTGAAGAAGTACCCAACCAGATCCAGGAGAAGAGACCTGTCGATATATCTAGGAGAGGCGCTGAAAATTTTACCTCCAACTCTTCGATGGAGCCTGACAGGAATAACTTTAGTATGATCCCAAGTTATTCTAATAGAGGAAAAGAGGAAAACGGTGCATCTGGTTTGAATGATAGGGAGAGGGTTGATTTCAGTTCTGGCCGAACTGTTTACAACAGTAAAGCACAGTTAATTCAGAATTCAGCAAATGCACAAGAGGATGAAAAGGTTACGAGAGTCTCACCTCCCAGGAGGAAGGTCATAAGGGAAGACAAGTCTGAAAAGCAGAACTACATGAAAAAGGATAGTGGAATCGAGGCAAGTCGGCCTGGATATAAGGTGCAGCAGGTAAGGCAGTTGCAACAGCAGCAACGACCAACATCTGCTTCAGCTTCTCAGGTTTCAAGGCAATCTGAAAAAGAAAGTTCATGTGATGATGTGGAGATAGATGCCATTCTCGAGGTAAACAATATTTTGCTGGTATTTCTGTCTTATTTATCCTGAATGGAACTTGTGGTGTAAATCTTTATTTTGTATATTAGGAAGAGGAGGCCCTCATTGCAGCTCACAGGAAGGAAATCGAGAATACAATGGAGATCGTGCGCGAAGTAAGTTCCAGTTCATGTGCTGAGTAATTTTCTGTTATTGTTTAATTCATGCTCTTTAGATCCTTGCTAAATTATTTTGTCCATGGTACTGAGGTTCCTACCATCTTATGATGTAAGGATACATACATTAATGTACTCCTATGATAAAGATGGTGCCATATCTAGCACTCACAATTCCAATCATTCTAGAGAGAACTAGTTTTATTAGCTCTAATCTTAGCCCCTCATCGGAAAAGAAAACAAACTTGTGTAATCCTGTAGGGGCTTAAAAAATTATTAAACCTTACAGTCTTAGTGGCATACCTTGTAATCAGTACTCACCTGCTTACGATCACCATGGTTTGATCGGAACTTCTGAAGTTGAAAGTAGGTTGTCTTCTTGATCCTCCGACAGTTGTTTAATGTTTGAGAACTTCTGTTATCTTTAATCATGCTCGGACAGTATTAAGTGCGTTAGCATGCTGATAGTAGCCGTTCTGTCTGCAAATAACCGTTTCAAGACTTGTGCCAGTACTCTCTTTGTGTACATGAAACTTACCCATTTCATTCAGTTCAGTGTTGGTGTTCCCTTCTTACACCATTAGTCATTTAGGATATCAGGTATTCAGATTACTTGGATACTCTTAAAGCATAAATCAAATGTTGTGCTCATACATGGAAAAACATTTCTAACCTTTGTATATCAATAATCCTAGACTTGCACACCTAATCATATGGGATCAGCCTACGGGGAGTGTGTGCCCTTTGCTAATTTGCCCCCCCTCCCCTTGAATATTGGTAGTTTACAATACCATTAAATTATGCCATGCTGCTATAAACTAAGTGCACATTATTTTTTTTTCTCAGGAGATGAACCTTCTGGCAGAAGTTGACCAACCAGGCAGCCTTATTGACGACTATGTGACACAATTGAGCTTTCTTTTGTCACGCAAGGCTGCAGGCTTGGTCAGCCTCCAAGCACGCCTTTCAAGGTTTCAACAGCGCCTCAAAGAGCAGGAGATCCTTAGCCGGAAGAAATCATCCAGATAGCTGGTCATCGCTCATTGACTCCGGCCTTTTGCCTGCTCAGTAAATTTACAGGAGCTTGACCGCATTTCTTGAGATGTTTCTCTTCTGTGGTCTCCTGTAATGTTGGACCTGAGCAAGGAGCTAAAAGAAGACACCGCATTGGCTCAGGACTGGGTGAGTTGACTGGTTGATGCCATTTCGTACTCGGTTGTCAGGTTTGATCACCAGTTTGCGAGTAGTCCTTCTCACAGTTTGGCTGCACGGGCTTGTTTTTTTTCCGGCAGATGCATGGCTTGCCCTCAATGCCGTTTTCCTTTGTATGAGGAGACGTCCGACGTAACTGTTTGCAGATATGGATGGGTTGATTTTTGGCAGCGGCTCCTGTACTATTGTGGACACAGATACATTATTGTTGTATTCTTTACTGATATTGTTTTTGTCGACAAATGAAAATGTGTGTTTGTGTGTGTGTGGCAAAGGACTTGAAAGTTTTCCCCCCATTGTGCCCAGTGAAAATTTCAGACAGGTATGATTATGAATGGTTTGTGACTAGTGATCTGCGAAGTGTGCACAACTGAATTTCAGTTGTCATTTGTGTTCTTGTGAGAGTTAGTGCATCACAAAATATTGCTCTTGTATCTGGCTTTCTACATTAGATCTGCAAGCCTCTCATCTCATTTCCTATGACTTTTATATTCCTATGATTTTCCTACCTTATGAACCAAAGGAGGCCTAGAATACTAGAGGCCCCCTTTTTGAAAATGTCATATTCCTATGATTTCCCTATCCTATGAACCAAAGGAGGCCTAGAATGCTAGAGGCCCTTTACTGAAAATGAGGTTAAGCAATGCCATCTTTGACTCGTATGTTGATGGAGCCCTTGGCCCTGATGGGATTCCCTTCATATTCTATTAACACTTCTGGGAGCTGATTTAAAAAGGTACTCATGGACATGGTGAATGATTCTATGAACACTTCTGGGAGCTGATTTAAAAAGATACTCATGGACATGGTGAATGATTTCCATGTAGGGACCTTAAGGGCATCTCCAGCGATGACCCGCAAATTTTCTCAACACAGACGCGGGAGGCCGTCATCGAACGCTGCCCTCATACTCCCTTTGTCTGGAAATACTTGTCGGGCCCTCATACTCCCTTTGTCTGGAAATACTTGTCGGAGGAATGAATGTACTAGATGTATTTTTGTTATGGGTATATCCATTTTTATCCATTTTTGCGACAAGTAATTTTGGATGGAGGGAGTACATTTCAAACACTTTATGAATCAACCGGATAAAGTTCATGCAAACCGGCCGATATTCATCAAAGTTTGGATAAAATATAGCACTAATCGTCCATGCGTAGTAGGTAAATTAAGTCTAGTACAACAATGTCTCAAATTCGACTAGATTAACCGCATGTCCAACAAGTTTTTCATCAACAGATCATGGCCTGCCACACATACTTTCCTTTCAGTTTCATCCAACAGTGTGTACTTAAATGGCCGTCCCTCTGTCCTGTGGTACATCACGACAGCGCGTGCGGGCTACATAATGTGTAGACCAACATTGAGTGAACGAATTAATCAACAAGTTCAACAAGAGAAAGAAAAACTTACGATCTCGTCCTCTGCCGCGTGCAAAGGCCACCTTGCCTCCAGCTGACGAACCACATTACAAAACTTGGTGACGCTAGTCTGGGTGCAATGTGTGCGAGAGAGGCCTAAAGATAATGTGCGTGCGGGAGACACGACGTAGGCACATATATGTGCGTATAGAGGGCTAGTAGAGACCGTGCGTGTGTGTATATGTGCATGTGAGAGAAATAGTGTTTTTCAACTGAGATTAGTGAAAAGAGTGGTGCATAGTAGTCAAAAAGAGAGGGAGATATATAGAGAGTGTGTGCATGAGACACCCCGACACCCCGGGAGAGATTGTGAGCATGTGTGAAAGAGAAATGCCGATGTATATAAAGTGTGTGCACTTATGCATTAGATAGAGAGATATATAGCGTGTGTGTGAGAACGGGCCGAGGCATAGTGTATCTACGTGTAAAAGGCGGTTCTATGCATTAAATTAAAATATAAATGACATTATTATTTTTGAATGAGATCGTGAATTTTGCAAGTTGCGTATGAACGAAAATCGGTCTATCAGACACCCATGCTCTATTGAATTCTAACATGTGCATGTGTTTATTTCATATCGATCCATAGAGTGAGAGCGGTTTGAAATGCAGACAATGCATTGCTTTTTCAATTCATATATAAACATTAATTAGTGCACTCCATGTTATTAGTGTGAAGCACTTTATACATTTGTCACTTACATGGATACATTTCAAATTGCTAGCTACGAAATAGAATACATGTTGAATTCAACATAAAGGGGGTTTCGAAGATTCGAATTCATAGGATGTGCATTCATCTATTTGAATCCGAGATAATGGCATTTGTAAATCAGATCTAAAAGGGGGCATCAATCTTTGTTGTGCGTTTGAACATGCTATATATTCATACGCATGTCTAACTATTCTTTTGCAACCAAGGAGATTATATTTGGAACCATGCATGAATTGAGGTAAGTTGCATATTTTTTAATATATACTCGTGTACAATGTATATTCAAATGTACCCCCTCCATTCCAAAATAATCGTAGTTTTAGGATTTTCAAGAGTCAAGATTTGTGAAGTTCGACAAATCCTGAAAGTTCAATTTAAGATAACCAAAAATGTTAATGCTTCTGCTCCCAAATATTGAACGAAGCGCCAAATAAGCCTCTGGTCACCCGCACGAGACTAATGTTTGGTGGTAGGAAATTACTGTCCTGACTCTCGCCCGTGTAGCCTATCAGCCTGATGTCCAATGGTCTAAACCGGGGTAGGTTTGTAACTTCACTAAGACGCCAGTCTCAACCGCCTCCGAGAAGCATTCATACGCCGTGGGCGCCTAAACACCCATGCGCTCGGCCGAAATCTATCCCGTCCACCATTTGGGACACCTGAGATTACTGTCCTACCCCCAACCCGCAATATGTCCGAAATTTTAGATGAGGGCAAAGATTGTAACTTTCCCCAAATTTCAAACAAGTGCGTCCCAAACCGAAACAATGTTCCCCCTTAGTTCCCCCTCCCTCCGTTTCCCCATTCATACTCCGTGGGCGCCAAAACGCTCTCTCCACCAGCTGCGAAACTCCAGCCTCCTCCGTCCTCCACCCCATCGCGCCCAATCCACCACCGCCCTCCTCCATCACGCTGGAGCCGGTACCCCGACGTCGTCGTCCAACGCAACCGCAACGCCCTTAAGGAATTAGCAGCTGAAGCCGAGGCAGAGCTGCCTCCACGACGCCGACGCCGATGTGCGCCGTACCAGAACCACTTCGACTATGCCGTCCTGCGCCTCACCGTTGCTGCTCCACTATCGCAACCGTCCACCGCACCGGAGTTGTTCCCGCTACGCCGTCGTTCGCCGCCTCGGATCTGGTTCCCCGCCGCCGACAGATGGCCACCGCACCATACTCAACAACTTGGCCATGGGTTCGTCCAAGGCTCCACCGTCCTCCACAACTTCTCGTTTCCAACGAACCACAAGAAGATCGTTCGAAAAACACAAGGAGGACACATCACTGCCAGCAGAAAGAGGTACTCCTCTTCTCTTACTCGTGCAAATCTTACGTCTCTGCTCACACCGTATTCATCCCATGAAAGAAACTAGTCGAGAGCTTCTTACTGCATCTTCTTCGTGATACTAAATGCACAAGGTTTCCTCCCATTTACTATTTCACCTTGGCTAGAGGTCAGTAGCCCGCCTGGATTTTAATTCAGGGTCAGTTGAATCGCTATTAAAAGAAGCATCACCCGCTTAGGCGCGCAGAGCACCTAGTCCGCCCGTTCGCCGGGGAAGCGGCGCATCGGTGTCTATCATAGGGGTGTGGGGCATAGGAGCTGCTTGCGCCCGATATGGAGGTCGGCGGGGGTTGAAGGGATGGTTGGGGGGCGGTGCCAAGCACGACGGTGCGCTGAGGTCGAGGGGAGGGCGGAGGCAGAGGACTGGGCCGGTGGTCGCTGGCGTTTCGAGGAAGATCGTCAACACTGACTGGCTGGAGGTAGATGAAGGCGATCTTCCCGTTTTTTGTACATCAGGCGTGTTCGGGAACGTAGCATGCAATTTCAAAATTTTCCTACGATCACACAAGATCTATCTAGGAGATGCATAGAAACGAGAGTGTGTCCACGTACCCTTGTAGACCGAAAGCAGAAGCGTTATGTTAACACAGTTGATGTAGTCGAACGTCTTCACGATCCAACCGATCCAAGTACCGAACGTACGCCACCTCCGAGTTCAGCACACATTTAGCTCGATGACGTCCCTCGAACTCTTGATCCAGCAGAGGGTCGAAGGAGAGTTTTGTCAGCACAACGGCGTGGTGACGGTGATGGTGATGTGATCTGCGCAGGGCTTCGCCTAAGCACTACGTGAATATGACCGAAGGAGCAAACTATGGAGAGAGACGCCTTACACGGCTTGGAACAATTGTTGTGTCTCCAAGGGGTTCCCTGCCCACATATATAAATGAGGGAGAGGGAGGAGGCCGACCACCAGGGGCGTGCCAAGGAGAGGGGGGGGGTCCTACTAGGACTCCAGTCCTAGTAGGATTTGGCCCCCCTTTTTTTCCTTTCTACTAGATGGGGAAAAGGGGAAGGAGAGGGAGTAGGAGAGGGAGTAGGAGAAGGAAACGGGGGTGGAGCCCCCTTCCCTAGTACAATTCGGCCTCCTCCCTTGTGGGAGGTGCACCAGCCCCTTGTGGGCTGGTTAGCCTCCCTTCTATGGCCCATATGGCCCATATCTTTCTCCGAGGGGTTCCTGTAACCCCTCTGGTACTCCGGTATGTACCTGATACACTCCGGAACCCTTCCCTTGTCCGAGTACTACCTTCCAATATATCAATCTTTACCTCTTGACATTTCGAGACTCCTCGTCATGTATGTGATCTCATCTGGGACAACGAACAAACTTCAGTCACCAAAACACACAACTCCTAAAATAAATCGTCATCGAACGTTAAGCGTGCGGACCCTACGGGTTCGAGAACTATGTAGACATGACCAAGACACATCTTCGGTCAATAACCAATAGCGGAACCTGGATGCTCATATTGGTTCCTACATATTCTACGAAGATCTTTATCGGTCAAACCGCATAACTACATACGTCATGCCCTTTGTCATTGGTATGTTACTTGCCCGAGATTCGATCATCGGTATCATCATACCTAGTTCAATCTCGTTACCGGCAAGTATCTTTACTCATTCCGTAATGCATCATCCCGCAACTAACTCATTAGTCACATTTCTTGCAAGGCTTATAGCGATGTGCATTACCGAGAGGGCGTAGAGATACCTCTCTGATACACAGAGTGACAAATCCTAATCTTGATCTATGCCAACCCAACATACACCTCCGGAGACACCTGCAGAGCATCTTTATAATCACCCAGTTACGTTGTGACGTTTGATAGCACACAAGGTGTTCCTCCGGTATTCGGGAGTTGCATAATCTCATAGTGAGAGGAATATGTATAAGTCATGAAGAAATCAATAGCAATAAAACTAAACGATCATTATGCTAAGCTAACGGATGTGTCTTGTCCATCACATCATTCTCCTAATGATGTGATCCCGTTCATCAAATGACAACACATGTCTATGGTCAGGAAACTTAACCATCTTTGATTAATGAGCTAGTCAAGTAGAGGCATACTAGGGACACTTTGTTTTGTCTATGTATTCACACATGTACTAAGTATTCGGTTAATACAATTCTAGCATGAATAATAAACATTTATCATGATATAAGGAAATATAAATAACAACTTTATTATTGCCTCTAGGGCATATTTCCTTCGGTCTCCCACTTGCACTAGAGTCAATAATCTAGTTCACATCATCATGTGATTTAACACCAATAGCTCACATCTTTATGTGATAAGTTCACATCTCCATGTGACTAACACCCAAAGGGTTTACTAGAGTCAATAATCTAGTTCACATCGCTATGTGATTAACACCCAAAGAGTACTAAGGTGTGATCATGTTTTGCTTGTGAGAGAAGTTTAGTCAAAGGGTCTGCCACATTCAGAGCCGTATGTATTTTGCAAATTTTCTATGTCTACAATGCTCTGCATGGAGCTACTCGAGCTAATTGCTCCCACTTTCAATATGTATCCAGATTGAGACTTAGAGTCATTCAGATCAGTGTCAAATCTTGCATCGACGTAACCCTATACGACGAACTTTTTGTCACCTCCATAATCGAGAAACATGTCCTTATTTCACTAAGGATAATTGTGACCGATGTCTAGTGATGCACTCCTGGATCACTATTGTACCCTCTTGCCAAACTCATGGTGAGGTACACAATAGGTCTGGTACACAGCATAACATGCTTTATAGAATCTATGATCGAGGCATAGGGAATGACTTTTCATTCTCTTTCTATTTTCTGCCGTTGTCGGGTTTTGAGTCTTTACTCAACTTCACACCTTGCAACACAGGCAAGAACTTCTTCTTTAACTGTTCTATTTTGAACTACTTCAAAAACTTGTCAAGGTATGTACTCATTGAAAAAACTTATCAAGCGTCTTGATCTATATCTATAGATCTTGATGCTCAATATGCAAGCAGCTTCACCAAGGTCTTTCTTTGAAAAACTCCTTTCAAACACTCCTTTATTCTTTCCAGAAAATTCTACATCATTTCTGATCAAAAATATGTCATTCACATGTACTTATCAGAAAGGCTGTACTACTCCCACTCACTTTCTTGTAAATACAGGCTTCACCGCAAGTCTGGATAAAACTATATGCTTTGATCAATTCATCAAAGCATATATTCCAACTCCGAGATGCTTGCACCAGTCCATAGATGGATCGCTGGAGCTTGCACACTTTGTTAGCACCTTTAGGATTGACAAAACCTTCTTGTTGCATCATATACAACTCTTCTTTAAGAAATCCATTAAGGAATGCAGTTTTGACATCCATTTGCCAGATTTCATAAAATGTGGCAATTGCTAACATGATTCGAACGGACTTAAGCATCGCTACGAGTGAGAAAATCTCATCGTAGCCAACACCTTGAACTTGTCGAAAACCTTTTGCGACAATTCGAGTTTTGTAGATAGTAGCACTACTATCAGCGTCCATCTTCCTCTTGAAGATCCATTTATTCTCAATGGCTTGCCAATCTTCGGGCAAGTCAACCAAAGTCCACACTTTGTTATTCATACATGGATCCCATCTCAGATTTCATGGCCTCAAGCCATTTTGTGGAATCTGGGCTCATCATCGCTTCCTCATAGTTCGCAGGTTCGTCATGGTCTAGTAACATGACTTCCAGAATAGGACTACCGTACCACTCTGGTGCGGAACATACTCTGGTTGACCTACGAGGTTCGGCAATAACTTGATCTGAAGCTTCATGATCATCATCATTAACTTCCTCACTAATTGGTGTAGGCATCACTGGAACTGATTTCTGTGATGAACTACTCTCCAACTCGAGAGAAGGTACAACTACCTCATCAAGTTCTACTTTCCTCCCACTCACTTCTTTTGAGAGAAACTCCTCTAGAAAGGATCCATTCTTAGCAACAAATGTCTTGCCTTCGGATTTGTGATAGAAGGTGTACCCAACAATTTCTTTTTGGGTATCCTATGAAGATGCACTTCTCCGATTTGGGTTCAAGCTTATAAGGTTGAAGCTTTTTCACATAAGCATCGCAGCCCCAAATTTTAAGAAATGACAGCTTAATTAGGTTTCTTGCTAAACCACAGTTCATACGGTGTCGTCTCAACGGATTTACACGGTGCCCTATTTAACATGAATGTAGTTGTCTCTAATGCATAACCCCAAAACGATAGTGGTAAATTGGTAAGTGACACCATAGATCGCACCATATCTAATAAAGTACGGTTACGACCTTCGAGCACACCATTATGCTGTGGTGTTCCAGGTGGCGTGAGTTGTGAAACTATTCCACATTGTTTTAAATGAAGACCAAAATCGCAACTCAAATATTCGCCTATGCAATCAGATCATAGAAACTTTATTTTCTTGTTACGATGATTCTCTACTTCACTATGAAATTCTTTGAACTTTTTAAAATGTTTCAGACTTGTGTTTCATTAAGTAGATATACCCATATCTGCTTAAATCATCTGTGAAGGTTAGAAAATAATGATACCAACCATGAGCCTCAACACTCATCGGACCGCATACATCGGTATGTATTATTTCCAATAAGTCAGTGGCTCGCTCCATTGTTCCGGAGAACGAAGTCTTAGTCATCTTGCCCATGAGGCATGGTTCGCAAGCATCAAATGATTCATAATCAAGTGATTCCAAAAGTCCATCCGCATGGAGTTTCTTCATGTGCTTTACACCAATATGACCTAAACGGCAGTGCCACAAGTATGTTGCACTATCATTATCAACTTTGCATCTTTTGGCATCAATATTATGAATATGTGTATCACTACGATCGAAATTTAATAAACCATTTATATTAAGTGTATGACCATAGAAGGTTTTATTCATGTAAACAGAACAACAATTATTCTTTGACTTAAATGAATAACCATATTGCAATAAACATGATCCAATCATATTCATGCTCAACGCAAACACCAAATAACATTTATTTTAGGTTCAACACTAATCCCGAAGGTAAAAGGAGTGTGTGATGGTGATCTTATCAACCTTGGAATCATTTCCAACACACATCGTCACTTTGCCCTTAACTAGTCTCTGTTCATTTTGCAACTCCTGTTTCGAGTTACTAATCATAGCAACTGAACCGGTATCAAATACCCTGGGGTTACTATGTAGACTAGTAAAGTACACATCAATAACATGTATATCAAATATACTTTTGTTCACTTTGCCATCCTTCTTATCCGCCAAGTATTTGGGGTAGTTCCGCTTCCAGTGACCATTTCCTTTGCAGTAGAAGCACTTAGTTTAAGGTTGGGTTCAATTTTGGGCTTCTTCACGGGAGTGGCAACTTGCTTGCCATTCTTTCTTGAAGTTCCCTTTCTTTCCTTTTGCCCCTTTTCTTAAAACTAGTGGTCTTGTTAACCATCAACACTTGATGCTCTTTCTTGATTTCTACCTTAACCGATTTCAACATCGCAAAGAGCTCAGGAATCGTTTTCGTCATCCCTTGCATATTATAGTTCATCATGAAGTTCTAGTAACTTGGTGATAGTGACTAGAGAACTCTATCAATCACTATCTTATCTGGAAGATTAACTCCCACTTGATTCAAGTGATTGTAGTACTCAGACATTCTGAGCACATGCTCACTGGTTGAGCTATTCTCCTCCATCTTGTAGGCAAAGTACTTGTAAGAGGTCTCATACCTCTTGACACGGGCATGCGACTGAAATACCAATTTCATCCCTTGGAATATCTCATATGCTCCGTGGCATTCAAAACATTCTTGAAGTCCCGGTTCTAAGACGTAAAGCATGGTGCACTAAACTATCAAGTAGTAATCATACCGAGCTTTGTCAAACGTTCACAACGTATGCATCTGCTCCTGCAATAGGTCTATCACCTAGCGGTGCATCAAGGACATAATTTTTCTGTGCAGCAATGAGGATAATACTCAGATCACGGACCAAGTCCGCATCATTGCTACTATCATCTTTCAACTTAGTTTTCTCTAGGAACATATAAAAAATAAACGGGGAGCTACATCGCGAGCTATTGATCTACAACATAATTTGCAAATACTATCAAGACTAAGTTCATGATAAATTAAAGTTCAATTAATCATATTACTTAAGAACTCCCACTTAGATAGACATCCCTCGAGTCATCTAAATGATCATGTGATCCAAATCAACTAAACCATGTCCGATCATCACGTGAGATGGAGTAGTTTTCAATGGTGAACATATCTATGTTGATCATATCTACTATATGATTCACGTTCGACCTTTTGGTCTCAGTGTTCCGAGGCCATATTTGTAACGCCCCATATGTAACATGCCATATTTGTATTCCAACTCTTGCCATTTCCGACACTAAGTTATGAGATTCCTCGTTGTTGGGTTTTTGTCTCCATGTTGCTTGTGTATTTGTCATGCATCTCTTATCATGTCATCATGTGCATCACATTTGCATACGTGTTCGTCTCATGCATCCGAGCATTTTCCCCGTTGTCCGTTTTGCATTCCGGCGCTCCTATGCCCTCCAGTGTCCCCTTTTGCCTCTTTTCGTGTGCGGGTGTTAAACGTTCTCGGATTGGACCGAGACTTGCCAAGCGGCCTTGGTTTACTACCGGTAGACCGCCTGTCAAGTTTCGTGCCATTTGGACTTCGTTTGATACTCCAACGGTTAACCGAGGAACCGTAAAGGCCTCGTGTGTGTTGCAGCCCAACACCTCTCCTAAGTGGCCCAAAACCCACCTAAACCTCCTTCATCATCTCGGTCATTCGATCACGATCGCGTGGCCGCAAACCGTGCTCAATTTGGAGCCTCCTAGCTCCCTCTACCTATAAATATGTGTCTCCTCCGAAATTTTTGGGCGAAACCCTAGTCTATCCCTCTCCTCGCGCCGCCGGACGCTTCTCTCCACCGGCCGGACATGTCCGCCGCCCTCACCGCGCCACGTGTCGCTCCCTGACGGGGCAAGCTGCCGCGCCCACTTCGCCGCCCCGCCGCCCCGCCGAAGCCCGTCGCGGGCCCTCCCGGCCCGCGCCCTCGATCCGCTCTGCCCCGCCGCCTGCCCTCCAGCGCCGCCGCCCTTCGCCCGCACCGGCCGCCGCCCTTCACTGGCACCGGCCTCCGCCACCTCGCCGGCTCCGTCGTGCGCCGGCCGCAGAGCGCCTCCGCCTCCGCCGGCGTCGCCGAGCTCCTTCGTCGACCGCGCCTCCTCGAGTCCGGCCTCCTTCCCCACTCCGGCCACCTGATCCAAGGCCGGCTACTCTCTCCGGTGAGCTCCCCTCCGACTCCGGCGAGTTACATTGTCGAACTCCGATCCGCGTGCACGAACCCTAGATCTGGGAGGTCGTTTTTCTACATCCCAGTAACTTTTAGCATTTTTCATTGCATCATAACTCATCATCCGTGGCTCCGTTTTGGGTGTGTAGCATATCAAATTGTTCGTCTCGATGTGTACTTCATTTCATTCCATTGCTTCATGTTCATTTGAGTTCATCTTGATGCCCTAAATGTTGTTGCAAGAGTGCTATGTAATGTTAGTTTCAGATTCTTAGTAGAATTTGGACATTTGTCTTTTTTTGCCATGTTTAATGTGTGCCTCCTATGATCTTGAGCCCTACATGTGTTTTGAAGTATGCCATGCCATCTTTAAAGGGGTGTATTCCATGTATTTTTGTGATCTTTGTGGTGACTAGCACAAGCATGCAAAGTAGCTCTCGTGATGTTGCTGATTTTAGGGACTTAGAATTCTCTAAGTCATTGCCCTGATAATATTTTTAGGCCATGTATTCTTGTTGCTATAGAGTGATCCATGCCTCTTTTGAGAATGTTCAGTAAGGATCATTTTGAGATATTATTATGCTCTATCCATCCATGTCTTTGTTTTCAATTATGGAGCACCCTAGCATGACTCAATCTTGCTCTACTTTTGCTATAAAATGTTCCTGGCAGATTGTTTACTGGTTAAGCAATTTTGCCGAGGTTGTTGTAGTTGATCCGTGCATGCTATGAGGTTGTTCTTACCATGTTTAGCTTCTATGCCATGTCTACTTGCTGGGTGTATGCTTAGTTTGTCATGCAATGCCTTGTGGTGAGTGCATCGAGCTCGTAAACATGCCTACGTGAATCTGTTTTGCCATGTTCCAGTTTTCTTCTAAGTGTGAATCTGTTAACGATAGTTGCTATGTTCACATGGTTGCCATTGTATTTTCTGAGCCCTTTTGGCTTATGGTCAGTAAGAGACTTTTGTTGTATGCTTTGAGTAGCTTCATGCCATGCTTTGATTTGCCATGATATGTTCCTGTAGCATGTTGTTATCTTACTCTAAACATTGCTTCCTGATGTTAAATTCCTGACATGTTATTTTTCACTAAGTCTTTAACCTGATATCTTTTGCACTTTTGCCATTCTTGTTTGAACCTGCTATTGAGTGAATTGGCCGTAACTCAGTGTTCATCTTTTGTCAAGCATCTTGAGTGGATCACTTCCATGTGTTTTGTTGTTATGTTAGAGTGCAGTAGCTTGTTGTTCTTGATGCATTTAGATGGCCTTCTGCTGTTAATCGCAGATCGGTGCCATATTTGTTTTGCTTGCCATTTGCAAACCGTGCATCCGTTTCCGGTGATCTTTATATCGATTTCGACCGAAATCAAATCATATTTCCAGCGGCACTCTTGGTTTTCCAAGTGGAGGCCTGGTTCAATCTTTCCTTTCCAAAGCATGCATATGCATTGCATATCACATGCCGCATATCATGCCATGTTTTGCATCATGTTGCTTGCGCATTGCACCGTGGTTGATTGTGTCTCCCTTTGCTTGTGTTCTTGCTTTGTGTAGAGCCGGGTGACGAGTACGTGATCGTGGAACCCGTTGAGAACGTTTACGAGGATCAAGCTTACGTCAACTCGGAGAACTTTGCAGGCAAGATGACCATACCCTCGAAATCACTTCTATCTTTGCTTGCTGGATGCTCGCTCTATTGCTATGCCTATGCTACGATACCTACCACATGCTTTACCCTGCCTCCCATATTGCCATGTTAAACCTCTAACCCACCTTGTCCTAGCAAACCGTTGTTTGGCTATGTTACCGCTTTGCTCAGCCCCTCTTATAGCGTTGCTAGTTGCAGGTGAAGATTGGAGTTTGTTCATTGTTGGAACATGTTTATTGTTGGGATATCACTATTATATCTTGTCTATTTTAATGCGTCTATATACTTGGTAAAGGGTGGAAGGCTCGGCCTTATGCCTGGTATTTTGTTCCACTCTTGCCGCCCTAGTTTCCGTCATACCGGTGTTATGTTCCTTGATTTTGCGTTCCTTACATGGTTGGGTTATAATGGGAACCCCTTGACAGTTCGCCTTGAATAAAACTCATCCAGCAAGGCCCAACCTTGGTTTTACCATTCGCCACCTAGCCTTTTTCCCTTGGGTTTCGCGGATTCAAGGGTCATCTTTATTTTAACCCCCCCGGGCCAGTGCTTCTCTAAGTGTTGGTCCAAACTGGGCGATGTCCGGTGCCCCCTGGACAACCAGGGTCTATGCCAACCCGACGTCTTGCCCATCCGGTGTGCCCTGAGAACGAAATATGTGCAGCTCCTATCGGGATTTGTCGGCACATTCGGGTGGCTTTGCTGGTTTAGTTTTACCATTGTCGAGATGTCTTGTAACCGGGATTCCGAGTCTGATCGGATTGTCTTGGGAGAAGGAATATCCTTCGTTGACTGTGAGAGCTTGTGATGGGCTAAGTTGGGACACCCCTGCAGGGATTTGAACTTTCGAAAGCCGTGCCCACGGTTATGGGCAGATGGGAATTTGTTAATGTCCGGTTGTAGAAAACCTGAAACTTAACTTAATTAAAATGAATCAACAATGTGTGTAGCCGTGATGGTCTCTTTTCGGTGAAGTCCGGGAAGAGAACACGGTCTCGGGTTATGCTTGAACGTAGGTTGCTCTAGGATCACTTCTTGATCTTAGTTTCTCGACCGTGCCTTGCCTTCTCTTCTCGCTCTCATTTGCGTATGTTAGCCACCATATATGCTAGTGCTTGCTGCAGCTCCACATCATACCTTTTACCTACCTATAAGCTTAAATAGTCTTGATCGCGAGGGTGTGAGATTGCCGAGTCCCCGTGACTCACAGATTACTTCCAAAACCAGATGTAGGGACCGATGATACCATTCCAGGAGATGCAACTGAGCTCAAGTGGGAGTTCGATGAGGACTCAGGACGATACTACGTTTCTTTTCTAAATGATTAGTAGTGGTGCCCAGTTGGGGCGATCGGGGACATTATGCATTTGGGGTTGTCTTTATTTTGGTTCCGTAGTCGGACCTTGATTATATCTGGATGGTTGTAATGTTATTTTTGTGCTATTGTGTGACGTGGCGATTGTAAGCCAACTATGTACCTCTTTTCTTATTCAGTACATGGACTGTGTGAAGATTACTCCACTTGCGACATTGCTTACAATGCGGTTATGCCTCTAAGTCGTGCTTCGACACGTGGGAGATATAGCCGCATCGTGGGCGTTACAAGTTGGTAATCAGAGCCTTCCCCGACTTAGGAGCCCCCTGCTTGATCGAATCGCTGGCGTTGTTGAGTCTATAAAAATGTTTTGAGTCTTATAGTATTATATATATATATCAGAGAGTAGGATTCTTTTTACTCCCCAGTCCCTTCGTCGCTCTGGTGAGGCATCCTGACATAGAGTTTGGACTCTTCTCTTCTCAAATTTCACTAATTTTTTTTAGGATCACGCGGGTATCTTGGAATCGTTCCGATGGTTTTGTGATGAGAACATTGTTCTTGGTGCCTCCTGACATTTAGGGGTTGTGGTAGTGTCCCAGGGAGTTGAGCTCCGAGGTGTTGTCATCACAATTTTATCGTTGAAATTCTGGAATACCTGAGTTTCGCCGACATCAAAAATCTCTTTTATGCAGTTGTTGGTGAGATAACCTCGACGCCACCCAGTACTGGGGCGGGAGTTCGGGAGTATTGCCATAACTCGTATAACGGATGCTTTTCGAAGGTTGAGGTAAATGATTTCCGAAGGTTTCTTGGTTGTGTGTTGAAGGATGGATACAGCTAGATGTAGGATTTGCTAGCTTTGGGTGAGATATTATGCTTCCCCTGTATCCCCAACACCTGATTGCATAACCGGGAAAATTTCGGGAGTTTCATAGGTGGGAATTCATGTAGCTCTAGTATTTCTTTCGCAGATATTTGGTTTGTGATTGGGTAATCCTCACCAAGTATTTGTTCATGTCCGTACCTTGTTGTTTTATTCTTCTACCTCTAAGTGGCTTCTCAATTTATGGAAGTGTGACCATGTAATTTGGAATGCATTCGTTCATTCTTGTTCGGATGTTAAGACTATATGTTGCAATTTCGATCCATTTGATTCAGCTTGAATATATGTCTGTCAAGATGCTAACAGATGTCACCCTCTTCAGGATGGCTCCTCCAACACGTCAGAATCCTGAACCGCCGCCACCACCTCCACCTTTGGAGGCATGGCAAGCTGTGATGGCCGCTACCAACGCCAACACGCAGATGCTTATGCAACTCTTGCAAGAGCGCAACCAAGGAAATCAAGGCCATGGCAACAATCAGAATCAGTTTGCTACACTCAACCAGTTCCTCACAAACCAGCCAAAGACCTTCAGTAACTGTGTCGAGGCTACAGACGCTGATGATTGGCTCGTGGATATCTGCAAGCATTTCGAGTGCAGCAACGTCAGGCCTGAGGACTTTGTCAAGTTTGCTTCGTTCCAACTCAAAGACCAAGCTGCAGAATGGTATCAGCAATACAAAGATTCCATAGGAGGTCATGTGATTACCTGGGATGAATTCCGTCAAGACTTCAAAGCTCACCACATTCCTCAGAGTGTTGTTGAGAGCAAGCGTGAGGAGTTCCGCAATCTGAAGCAAGGCAGCTTGTCTGTTTACCAGTATAACATCATGTTCCAGAAGCTCGCTCGTTTCGCTAAGCAAGACGTCCCTGACGAGAAGAGCATGATTTATCAGTTCAGAGGTGGCCTCAGAGAAGATCTCCAACTAGCTCTCGTGCTTTTTGAGCCGAAGAAGTACGATGAGTTTTACAACATGGCACTGAAACAAGAGACTGCTCAGCTCAAGTGCGATGCTTCCAAGAAGCGAGTCAGGGATGCAACTCCTTCTTCCTCAACTCAAGTGGGAACTAAGCAACAAAAGTTTTGGTTGCCTCCTCCTCCTCCGTTCCGTCAGCCTTATCAGCAGAAGAGCAAAGGTGGCAATGGATCTTCCCACCCACCCAACACAGGCTTTCAGAACAAGACTTCCTCTCATGCTCCAAGATCAAGTGTTCCGTATCACCGTTCGCTTTCAGAGGTCACGTGCAACAAGTGTCAGCAGAAGGGTCACTATGCCAACAAATGCTTCAATCAGAGGCTCTTCCTCCTCCTCCTCCTGTGAGATCTGCTAGCACTGCAGTGGTCAAGCATAATCTCACCGCCATCCTCCCAAAAAGATTCGCAAGACAACACAAGGCTGGACAATCAACGTAGTTGTGTAGATGATGAGCACATCTCCCCTACTCCACCATCACAGGTGCTTGCTCTAACTTGGAACTGTTATATGTGGTTGTGTGTTCCGTATGATGTCTAGTTTGTATTGCTTCTAATTTTTTTGAATTGCATCCGCGTAGATTATAACTTATACCTACAACAATCACTTACCCATAAGACACATTTAACTTGGGAGTGTGATGTAAGTTGCATCTTGCATTGTCTTCTAGCTTGTACTGCTTAAAATTTCTTTAAATGGCACTTATGACGAGACGCTTTTTACCTGATAGTGATATTGGTTGCATGTTCATATGGTGACTAGCTTTCATTTCTTCTAATTTTGTTGAAATGCCTTATGCTTACTATTTTTCATACATATTCCATCCTCCTATCATACGTGTGAATATGCAATGTTGTCTTTTTTTGTATATATTGCATCCTCCTATCATGCGCTTGCCTTATATCAAAGTAGTGTTCGTCTGTATCATGCATCAACCAGTTATGCAGAGCTAATTTTATTCATCTTCTTGTGGTTTTCACTTCATAAGGCAATTCCATAAAAGAGGAAGGAAAAGAGTAAGTTAGGGGATGTTGGTGGTCCTCCGGACCGACGCAAACAGAGACTCTCTAGATTTGCCACTGCTAGTGCTAATGCAGTTGAAGTCCCAAGTCTACATAATGAGTTCATCTCCCGTACTCCACCATCGCAGGTGCCTGCTCTAAGTTGACAGTGTGATAATTGGTTCCATGTTGCATGTGTTGTCTAGCCTGTATTTCTTCTATTTTGATTAAATTGCACCTGCTGAGTTTATACGTTATACATGTGCATATGACATGCCTTTCCGTGTCTAGAATACACTACATCTATCTATCATACCATGTTCTTACATCAAAGTACTGCAATTGTGTATCCCGCATCAGTCACTCATGATTGGGTGCTTTCAACATGGTAGTTTGATAGTGGTTGCATCTTGCATTGATTTATATGTTATACTGCTTCTAATTTTTCAAAATTCCACTTATGACAAGACACTTTTAACTTGGTAGAGTGATATTGGTTGCATCTTCCATATGGTGTCTAGCTTGCATTACTTCTATTTTCTTGAAAATCCTTCTGCTTAGTTTACACATCGTAGCTGTGAAAATGTCACGCCGTACTATTTTTCTTACATATTCTATCCTCATACGGTTGTCTTACATCAAAGTATTGCTTGTCTTTATCATGCATCAATGAGTTCCGAAGAGCAATTTTATTCTTTTGTGTTGTGGGTACAGCTTGACATGGCAAAGTTAAAAAAGAGCAAGGAAAAGAATATAGTAGGGAATAGTGTTATTCGTCGGGTGAAACGGAAAAGGATCTGCCCTCGAGATTTTGCTGGTACTTATAGTGCAGTAGAAGGTCCAAGTCCATCGACTAAATCTACAAACACAGTATCACCTGCTCCACCAGCTACAGCATCCGCTTCAACTGGACCGGCATCTCAACGAGTTACTCGTTCATTTTCTCCAGAACTAGCTAGTTCCCGAGCTGCCTTCACACCTAACACTACTTCCGAAGCACTACTGACACAACATGACTTGGCAAGATCATATGAACCTCATGAGCATCAACACCAAGACGGTACCTGACCGAGTCAAGTTGCAGTTTCATGCTCCTTTATATGTACTCTCACAGTTTGATGTGCACTAACACTTTCCATATTCATTATTGAACTAGCACCACGGCGCAAGCGGAAAGAGACATCAAGGATAATGCTTGACAGATTAACAAAATCTAAAGGAGGAAGAATGGAGATCCATTTTGAGGCAGGTTTAAAAAGGCAACATGATGCCATAGTCAGCCAAGTTAGTATCAGAGGCAGCCATTGCCGTTAGATGTCATGCACGTATCCTCCCAACATGGATCCAATATAGGAATGAGAAAGACAATACCCAGTTTAACACCTTCATTGACCATTTACCTGCAAGTAATATTATTCACCACAATTTGTAATATTGTCTTGCTCTGTCCCATACTTTCTAGCTTCCTCCTAATAAGACTCATATTCTTTTTTCAACAGATGAGGTCCAAGTTGGATCCGAAACATTATGCAACTAAACAAGGATGCACTCATGTTTTTCAGTCTGCTCTGCGATAGTATCGGTACCACCTTAGAAAAGCTCACTTTGAAGGCAAGGCTAACAATGAAATCGCCCAAACATCTCTAGTGGAATATATTACAGATGAAGACTGGACAACCCTTGTTAAACACTGGTCTGGTCCAAAGTATCAGGTAGGGAATATGTATTTGATTAGATCACATATTGAACTTGTATTTATGTATGTGCCTTACAAGTGTATCTTCTTCTAGGCTAACTGTTTGAAGAACAAGACCAACCATTCTAAAGTGAAATTCCAACAAACAACATGATCTCATAGCTATATTGCACACTGCAAGGCTCTTGTAAATAGCTGCTAGTTCCTTCTTTTTTCTGTGCCATATTATCATATCTATATTGACTTGTTCCAAATATAGAGGAAAGCCCATGCAGACCAAAAAGAACCTGAACCGAATGCAGTGGAAATCTTCAAGAATTGCCACACCAGCAATATGAAGGGCATCAGCACACCAGTTCAAGCCGTTGTTATAAGTCCTTACTCCTCCTACCTTTGAACTGCTTGTTACTGTGACGTGTTCATTTAACTTCTTGGTTTGCAGCCAATGTCAATTACTCTGTTCACTTTTATACATAGTTGTCTTAACGTATCATTTCACCTTACAAGGTTTAAAAGAGATGAAGGATATTCTTTTGGTCTTGATCTATAATCTAGTTGTGATGTTCACGTGCCCACACAATGATACAATAGCCTGTTTGTTTTATATCTATTTGCCCATGATATGAATGATGTCATACTATGTTCATCCTACTTTAAACCATGTCTCTTTATCCTTACATGTCAACGAATGTGAGGAAATAGACAATACAGTAGGCATGCTACATGGACATATGTTCCGAAAGTGATTTTATTATGTAGTTGGAACTACAATACATGCTAACGTATTACAGTAGTTCACCAAAATAAGTTATGTATAAACGTGAAACCTACTTTGTTTGTTTTTGTCTCATTAGTAACTTATCTGGTACACTAATCTAGAAGTTCAAACTTTCAGCAAGCTATGGAACAAATGATTCAACAGCCACAACCACCTGAAGGTGACGAGGCTACCACATGCACAATGTCACCTCTTGCTGCAGTGCGTCAGTATCTCTCCACTAATAGTGCAAAAAGCACCTTCCTGCGTAATTCTGGGTTGGTTGTTGTCGGTGTCAAAACCGCGGATCTCGGGTAGGGGGTCCCGAACTGTGCGTCTAGGTGGATGGTAACAGGAGGCAGGGGACATGAAGTTTTACCCAGGTTCGGTCCCTCTTGATGGAGGTAAAACCCTACGTCCTGCTTGATTAATATTGATGATATGGGTAGTACAAGAGTAGATCTACCACGAGATCAGAGAGGCTAAACCCTAGAAGCTAGCCTATGGTATGATTGTCTGTTGTCCTACGGACTAAAACCCTCTGGTTTATATAGACACCGGAGGGGGCTAGGGTTACACAAGGTCGGTTACAAAGGAGGAAATATACATATCCGTATTGCCTAGCTTGCCTTCCACGCCAAGTAGAGTCCCATACAGACACGAGACGAAGTCTTCAATCTTGTGTCTTCATAGTCCAGCAGTCCGGCCAAAGGATATAATCCGGCTGTCCGGAGACCCCCCCTAATCCAGGACTCCCTCAGTAGCCCCCGAACCAGGCTTCAATGACGATGAGTCCGGCGCGCAGTGTTGTCTTCGGCATTGCAAGGCGGGTTCTTCTCCAACTTTCAAGTGTTCGTAAGCAGTGTCCGGCTCCATAAATGTTGAACCTCTTGGCTTCTGTGCCCAATAAGGGCTATCTCCCACGCGTCGAATGAATACGAGGCGCCAGGGCGTTTTTACATTCGCCCCCTAGCCAGATAGATAAATTGTCTATTAAAGGGACGGGGATTCTTAGATCCGATCCACATCATCCTCCCCCAACGAGAATTCACCAAAGCGTGCTTCGGAAAGATCCATTCCAGCATGGCCGACCTCCGCAGCTCCTCCTCCCGCCCCCGTAGCCCTAAGCCCGGTGATTGGGAGAGGTGTTCAGTCCCGCACAGTCGATTAGTCGAGCTGCAGACTAAGGGATTTCTCCCTCCGGCGTATATGGTGCCCGTTCGATCCGGGCTGGCCACCTACAATGGCGGGACGCAAGCGGAGAGTCTCCCTTGTCCCTCCATGGGGGAACGGGTCTGCCTTGTTCCTTATTTACTAAGGGGACTCGGATTTCCAATTCATCCATTTCTCCGCGGTCTCCTGGAGTTCTACGGCCTCCAATTACACAATCTCACCCCTGCCTCCATTCTACATATCGCCGGCTATGTTGCTCTCTGTGAGTTGTTCCTGGGCTGTGAGGCTCACTTCGAGCTGTGGAAAAGGCTATTCTGCCTTGTCCCTCGCACACAGAGGGAATCACTTTATCGAGTGGGCGGAGCCGAAATATGGCGCATCGTCGATACCGGATACCTGTCCGGTACCCCGAAGAAGCCGTCCGAAGACTGGCCTTCAGAATGGTTTTATATGGAGGACGTCCCCCTTCCGGACCCTGTTCGGCGGGGTCTTCCTGAGTTCAACAATGCTCCTCTGAAGAAGCACCGAAGTTGGCGCCCACGGAGCCCCCAGGCGGAAGACAACGGAGAAGTCCTTTATCTGATGAACCGGATCAAAGCACTGGCTCAATCAGGATTGACAATAATCGAAGTTATGTCGATTTGCATAATGCGGGAGTGCAGCCACTTCAATATTGTGGGCACCCCTTGTGGTGTTATAACGGGCGGATGACGCCACCCGCTATGGGCGTAAGGGTCCGGACAATGCTGCCGCTCTAGCGAAGATTCTGTCCGAACTATTCAAGGGTGAGGAGGAGGAGTTCACCCGCATCAAGCCACGTGATGGATTCTCCATGTACAATCCTCCAAGCTGGGTAAGTTATATCTCCCTGCTCCCATTTTTCTCGCATTCTTTGTCGTAAGTATTCACCTTGCCACCTTGCGGCAGGAACTGCGGAAAGCCATAAAGGAGTTCAGCAGCCCTTCTCCACAACCGGAGGACCCTGACCGGGCCCTCGACTCCGGACTCGAAGAAGATTCGGTTATATCCGTGGAGCTGATAGACCGGCAGTTCTATCAGTTAAGCTGCGACGATGCCATGGTGGCCATTACGGCTGACTATCCCAGACTGCTCCCTGCATCGCACGTAAGAAAAACCAAAAATCCCAACTCCAAAACTAGGATCCCCTTTTAGATACTTCACCCACCATATACACATGGCATTTTACAGGGAAGGCATTCGGGACGCCGTGCCGAACCCACAGCAATGCGCCAACAGGAGGCACCGAGGCCGGGTAGGCGAAAAAGGAAGGTGGTCAGGACGGAGACGCCGGCGCAAAGGTATAACAAACCCCGCTCCATGGTTATCGTCTTTCTTGAAATATAATGACGCCCGCGTTTCTTTAACAGGACAAACGCTCGTCGGAATATGTCCGGCGATGTTACTAATCATGCTTCCACCAGCCGGGCGCCAGGAATGGACATAGAGGCGGAAGCCAATATGGGGCAGGCGCCGGATAACCCCCCTATAGAGGATGCGGATAGACTATCCGCTACAAACTCAGAAGTGGAAAGCGCCATGAATGATAGGCACCGCCGGGCCGTACTCCGCGACGCTTGTTTCTCACCAGAGGCGTTCGACGCCTTCAATTCTGGAGAGGCGTACCTCCATGCTGCTCAAGATGGTCTAACCAGAGCCACGAATTAGTATGTAAAGGATGTACGGGTGAGTAAATCTAACAATTTATATGTATTGGTAACCCCTGAGACTTGAAACAGTTAGCAGAACTGATTTAAGGATCATCTTTAATGTGCAGGTTCTTACAGAGAAGAATACTAGGCTGTCCCAGGAGCTGGAGGAATGCAAGACCCAACTGGGGGCCGCTCTTGCCGCATTGCAGGAACAAAAAAAGCCTCCCGCTGGTAACATTTACTTTAAAGAATGGTGGTTACCATATAGGGTGTGGCGTGTCTGCAGATCTAACAATTGATGTTGCAGATGAGTCCGGAGAAAGTCCGGGGGACCAGCATGTTATGCGATAGCTAGAGGCTGGCAAACGCGTGCTGACTAAGATTATGCTGGAGAAAAACAATCTCCAAGACGCCAACATTAAGCTGAACGTGGAACTAAAAGACGTTCGGGGCCAGCTTGCGGACTCCGAGAAGGAGAATAAGCAGCTTCGGTGCGGCATTTTCAGTAAGTGTTTGAACGAATCCTTTTTAGAGGAATTCGGCGAAGAAGCTGTCTAACAGCGTTATGTCTGTAGGTATGCTGACGGGTCGTCCCGCGGAGGAAATGCCTGGGTTTGCGGGTGATCTTTTGTCCGAGCTGTCACATCTGCACGAACAAGTTCGGCAGGTGATGCAGGGCATTGCCCAGGCCTTGTGGCCGTCCGTCTCCCTGCCAGAAGGCGTTGTAGAGCTTGCGGAGAAGCTGAAGGGAGCACGGTGGCGCTTCCATTTATGGAAGATATCAGCCTGCCGACAGGGTGCCACAGAAGCCTGGGCCATGGTGAAGACGCGGTATACCAAGGCAGACCCAAATCACATGGCCGAGGTCGGACCTGTGGGGCCCGACAGAAAAGAGATCCCCGTTAGCTTAGTTTATGGGCAAGTAGAATTAGCCACAAAGTATTCTCAACAGGATTGTAAGCTGGACCGCCTGTTGGATGGTATAGAGGAGGAATTTAGTCAGTCCGCATGACTATGTAATTAAAGTGACATGTATAATGCCTTCTAGCCGGATTGTAGATCATTTGTCGTTGCGGACCTTTTCGCTTCAACCTCTGGGCCCGATAGTCCGGAGTGAATCCGAATACCCGCTCAGTTATATAACACCGGGGTATGCATGGAGACTAGGCGTAGGGGTCATTAGTGCTTTACCAGACAAGTGCCCAACTAGTTATGTTATATTTCATGGGTAGTAAGAAACATCTTCTAGGGAGAATAGTTCCATTAAGGGTTCCTTTCCTTGGGTAAGCATGCCCCAAAGTGCATGTCCGGACTGCGATAAGAAACGCAGAAAAAGCATCTGGGGGCAGATATGGACAATAAATAAGAATCATCTTTTGTTCACCGACCAAATATTCCCTTAAGAACGCTAGCTTTCGGCTTCACCCAGTCTGAGGTACACATCCGGCTGACCCGGCAGTAACAATCGCAGAGGTGCTCCCCTTATGCCCTAGCCGAATTAACGGGAACATAGGGCATAAATACAAGAGCCAGGCAACCCAGATTGGCCAAAACTTAAGTCATATCGATGCATATAATGGTGAAAAAAGGTACATGCGGAAGTATAACACATGTGTTGGGCTTGAGGACCAGATAAATAATTTAAACTTCTGTGAAAGAAGCCCCCAGGTATGAAGAGTGCGGCTAGCGCATCTGTAATGTACAAGCGAGGCACAAGGTGACCCTTGAAGGCCTAGAGAAATAATAAGAGAAAGAAAGAAAGGGAAACAAGACAGATGATGTATATGCAGAAAATGGACAAAGGGAGGGGACTAACATGGAGTCCGGTGCTTGGCGTAGAATCTTCGGAGCCTGGCCGCGTTCCATGGGTTTGGCTCGAGTCGACTAGTCGATGCATCCCGCAGTCGGTACGCTCCACCGGTCAGAACTTGGTCAATAATGAAGGGACCTTCCCATTTGGGCTCGAGCTTGTTCTTTTTCTTATCCGGCAGGCGTAGAACTAGTTCACCAACGTTATAAGTTTTGGCGCGTACTTCTCTGCTTTGGTATCTGCGAGCCTGTTGCTGATAAAATGCGGAACGAGCTTTGGCTACATCGCGCTCCTCCTCCAAGGTGTCCAGACTGTCCTGCCGATCGAGCTCGGCTTCTCTTTCTTCGTACATGCGCACTCAAGGTGAGTCATGAATGATGTCACAGGGCAAGACCGCCTCTGCGCCGTACACCATAAAGAACGGTGTATATCCGGTACTACGATTCGGCGTGGTCCGCAGCCCCCAGAGTACGGAGTCGAGCTCCTCTACCCAGTGCGTGTCAGACTCCATTAAGGAACACACTAATCTGGGTTTAATGCCGCTCATTATAAGACCGTTTGCTCGCTCGACTTGACCGTTGGTTTGTGTGTGATATACTGAAGCATAATCGAGCTTGATGCCCATTTTGCTACACTAGAGTTTTACCTCGTCGGTCGTGAAGTTCGTGCCATTGTCAGTGATGATGCTGTGGGGGACGCCATAATGGTGTACAACCCCGGATATGAAGCCTATCACCGGTCCGGATTCAACTGTTTTAACAGGTTTGGCCTCTATCCATTTGGTGAATTTATCCACCATGACCAGTAAGTATTTTTTCTTGTGGGTTCCCCCTTTAAGGGGTCCAACCATGTCAAGCCCCCAGACCGCAAAGGGCCATGTAATGGGGATTGTTTGGAGGGCGATGGGTGGCATGTGGCTTTGATTTGCAAAGAGCTGGCAACCGGCGCAACGTTGGACCAAGTCCTGTGCGTCTGCCCGGGCTGTTGGCTAATAGAATCCTGTGCGGAAGGCCTTGCTTACAAGGGCCCGGGCTGCGGCGTGATGACCGCCGAGTCCGGCGTGAATTTCTGCCAAAAGATTCCGCCCTTCCTCTTAGGAGATGCACCTTTGAAGGACTCCGGTAGTGCTTTTTTTGTACAATTCTCCCTCATGGACCCTGTAGGCCTTGGATCGCCACACTATGCAGCGTGCCTCATTTTGGTCCTCCGGAAGTTCCTGTCTAGTTAGGTAGGCCAGGAATGGTTCTGTCCACAGGGCAATAATGGCCATTATTACATGGGCTGAAGGTGTTATTTCGGTGGCAGAGCCTCCGATTGTGTCAGAGTATTCGGTATCGGGCATTTTGGCTGGGTCCGAACTATTATTACCGGTGTCTCCTTCCCATACTACGGATGGCTTGGACAACCTTTCTAGAAATATGTTGGGGGGGACCGTATCGCGTTTTGCACCGATGCGGGTGAGGACATCCGCCGCCTGATTGTTTTCCCAAGCCACATGGTGGAATTCGAGTCCCTCGAACCGAGCTGATATTTTTAGGACGGCGTTTTGATAGGCCGCCATTTTCAGATCCTTGGCGTCAAAGTCTCCATTTATTTGGGATATTGCGAGGTTTGAATCCCCACGCACCTCCAGGCATTGAATGCCCATGGAGACTGCCATCCGAAGACCATGCAACAGAGCTTCGTATTTGGTTGCATTGTTGGAGTCTGTATACAATATTTGCAGTATGTACTGAACGGTATCCCCGGTTGGGGATGTCAGGACAACGCCAGCCCCTAGGCCGGCCAGCATTTTAGAACCGTCGAAGTGCATGATCTAGTTGGAGTATGCGCCGTACTCTTTAGGGAGTTCGGCCTCAGTCCATTCGGCGACGAAGTCGGCCAATACTTGCGATTTAATGGCTCGTCGGGGTTTGTATGTTATGTCAAACGGGAGGAGCTCAATGGACCATTTGGCAATCCGGCCCATAGCGTCGCGGTTGTTTATAATATCATTAAGTGGCACTTCGGAGGCTACTGTAATCGAACACTCTTGGAAGTAGTATCATAGCTTCCGGGACGCCATGAATACCGCATAGGCTATCTTCTGATAATGTGGGTACCGTGATTTGGACGGATTAGCTTCAATACCCCTACTGGAGACAATGAAACCCAGGAGCTTTCCGGCTGGTACGCCGAAAACGCATTTTTCCGGATTGAGCTTGATGTCGTATGTTCGGAGGTTGTCGAATGTGAGCCTCAAGTCGTCTATCAAAGAGTCAACATGTTTGGTTTTAACAACCACATCATCTACGTATGCTTCTACTGTTTTGCCGATTTGTTTCTCCAGACATGTCTGAATCATGCGCTGATATGTTGCGCCGGCGTTCTTGAGCCCAAAAGGCATTGTGTTAAAACAGAAGGGACCGTATGATGTGATGAATGCCGTTGCGGCTTGATCGGGCTCTGCCATCTTTATTTGGTGGTAACCGGAGTATGCGTCGAGGAAACACAATGACTCATGTCCGGCGGTAGCATCAATGATTTGATCGATGCGTGGGAGGGGGAAGGGATCCTTTGGGCAAGCTTTATTGAGGTCTTTGAAATCGACACAAAGGCGCCAGGATTTGTCCTTCTTTGGTACCATCACCAGGTTTGCTAGCCAGTCCGGGTGTTTTATTTCTTTGATGAATCCGGCCTCCAATAACTTGGCTAGTTCCTCTCCCATGGCCTGTCTCTTAGGTTCGGAGAAACGCCGAAGAGCTTGCTTGACCGGCTTGAATCCCTTTAGGATATTGAGGCTATGCTTGGCAAGCCTGCGTGGGATTCCTGACATGTCTGAGGGATGCCAGGCGAATATGTCCCAGTTCTCGCACAGGAACTCTCGTAGTGCGGCGTCCACAACGGGGCTTATCTGTGCCCCGATGGAGGCTGTTTTTGTAGGATCCGTTGGGTGGACTTGGAATTTGACTATTTCATCCGCTGGTTTAAAAGAGGTGGACTTGGATCTCTTGTCGAGTATCACGTCGTCCCTGTCCACTGTGGAGCGTAGCATGGTTAATTCCTCGGCCGAGAGGGCTTCGGATAATGCCTCGAGGGCCAATGCGGCTGTTTTGTTTTCAGCGCGGAGTGCTGTGTCCGGATCGCTAGGGAGAGTGATGATTCCGTTGGGCCCGGGCATTTTGAGCTTCATGTACCCGTAATGAGGTACGGCTTGGAAGATTGTGAATGCCTCCCGTCCTAAAAGAGCATGATAACCACTGCTGAACGGGGCCAGTTGGAATGTAATTTCTTCGGACCTGTAATTATCCGGCGTGCCGAATACCACATCTAGTGTGATTTTCCCAGCACAGCGTGCTTCCCGACTGGGGATGATTCCTCTAAAGGTTGTGCTACTTTTCTCAATGCGGTTCCAGTCTATTTCCATCTTTTGAAGAGTTTCATCATAGATGAGGTTTAATCCTCTGCCGCCGTCCATGAGTACTTTGGTGAGTCGAAAGCCGTCCACAATTGGACTGAGGACCAGTGCGGCTGGTTCTCGGGCTGTTCAGAATTTAGGTTCGTCACTGGCATTGAAGGTAATAGCCGTGTCACTCCATGGATTTATTGCTGCTACGTGGCAGATTTCGGCCATGCTGCGGAGTGTTCGCTTGCGCCTATTATTTGATGCGAAGGTCTCAAAGACCGTTAACACCGTATTGTTATCCACGGGATGGTGCTCTGTGGTATTTGGGAGAAGTAGATCCTCACCACTTTTGGCCACCTGCCGGAGTATCCAACATGCTCTAAGGCTGTGCGTTGGTATTGTATCCGCTGTACTATGAATTTTGCAGGGTCTGTTGAGCCATCCCTCCAGTACGGTTCCATACCCTGTAGAGGGTTTTTGCTTTTTGGTAGTTGACCCGAGTGTATTGTGATAATGCACCCTTTTGCTTCGGACTGGGTTTGTATTCAGGGCCGGATTATCCCAGAAGTTTATTTTGGTTTTCCAGGCACTTTCCATCGCACAGTACTTTCGTACTATGGACGCCAAGTCAGCGAAGCGTGTTATCTCACAGCGATTTATGGCGTTAAGGATTCCCTTGTCCGTGCAATTATTGCAGAAAAATAGGATTGCGTCTTCCTCGCGACAGTCCTTAACCTTGTTCATTGCAAGGAGGAATCTGGCCCAATAGTGATGTACTGTTTCCTGGGGCTCTTGCCTGATGTGGGAAAGATCGCTTATGTTTGGGTGGGTGGGTGGAATTGAATCTGAACCCTCACCTGATCTGGGATCCAGGGGCCGAGGAGTTTCCAATTTTGGAAGTTCCAGTTCCGGGGTGTGACCCAATAATCCTGGCCCGCTGCCTAACTCTATGTTTAGGGATTGGATGTTGTCCTCCTGCGGACGGGCGTCCGGCTCAGAGAGCTCGGGAATCCGGACATAGTTGGTCCTCAAGATGGAGGAAAGGTCGCCGCATTGTTCCTCCACCACTGCAATATGATGGGTGACCGGTGGAGAGTTAATCTCCCTTTGATCGGGTTTAAGCCCAATCCGATCATAGTCCGTAGCGACTCCCAAGGCGGCGATGCAATCTAAGAGCTCGTTTAAGGAGGCGAGCTCCATTGGATCCACCTGTTCGGCGAGTGCCGATTTGACGTGGAGGCTGTTTTCGATGACCCGAGAAGTCATCGTCGGCGCGGCAGCCGAACAGGCGGTCATGATGAAACCGTCTAGCCGGAGAGTTTGGCCGACAACCAAAGCTCCCCCGACAATAGTATCGTCTTTAAAGACGAGACGAGACACCCTTCCTTCTGGCGATGGCACAGAGGAACTCTCAATGAAAGCACCAATGTCGGTGTCAAAACCGGCGGATCTCGGGTAGGGGGTCCCGAACTGTGCGTCTAGGCGGATGGTAACAGGAGGCAGGGGACACGAAGTTTTACCCAGGTTCGGGCCCTCTTGATGGAGGTAAAACCCTACGTCCTGCTTGATTAATATTGATGATATGGGTAGTACAAGAGTAGATCTACCACGAGGTCAGAGAGGCTAAACCCTAGAAGCTAGCCTATGGTATGATTGTCTGTTGTCCTACGGACTAAAACCCTCCGGTTTATATAGACACCGGTGGGGGCTAGGGTTACACAAGGTCGGTTACAAAGGAGGAAATATACATATCCGTATTGACTAGCTTGCCTTCCATGCCAAGTAGAGTCCCATCCGGACACGAGACGAAGTCTTCAATCTTGTGTCTTCATAGTCCAGCAGTCCGGCCAAAGGATATAATCCGGCTGTCCGGAGACCCCCTAATCCAAGACTCCCTCAGTTGTCAAGGTAACCTTGTCCAAATCGCCTACTAAACAAAGTTTTCCGGCTAGACAGAGTGATATATCTTTGCTCCAGACACAAGTCCAATCCCTAATGGACGTCATTTCAAAAACAATAATAGCGGTTGACAAATGTCGTCAAGATATGAATGGTTTTGAAAGCAGACTGTCAGACATTTGCTTCATTGTTCAAAAGCAATGGCAGAAAAAGGGAAGATTCTACAGCCTAAAACATTAGCACTCAGGTCAAATGATCTATGCTTCTTTACATCTGATGGTGCTTTTATCTGCAAGGACTGTAAAGTTTATGCCAACATGCCTTTTGTTGTATGGTTGGAATTTATTTTGTTGTGATACAACATTTATGGTGCTGCCAAAGGCTGCGGAAATCATGACGCTATTTTTGTATAGTGTAGGTTTATCTTAGTAATGTATTCGGCCAAAAGCTTCATAGGAGCCCAACGTGCCAACATTCGTCGGGCCCATTCCAATTGGGCTAAAAACAATTTTGGGCCCGTAATTTGCATGTAGCCCACTGAAAATATCTGGGCCTAAATCAGCATAAGATTTCATATTTTTTTGGTAGGCATGTGCCCACAGTGGGCCTTTAACAGGCCTAAACATAATTTGGGCCCTCAGTAACAATAGGCCGTTAACATGTGTAAATATCTCGAGCCCATAAAAAACATGGGCCTTTAATAGGTCGAAAGTGAGATTGGACCCTGATTGTGCGAAATAACCCACTAGTCATTAGCAGACCAAAATGCATCTCAGCTCGTGGTGACCCATTTACAATGTGGATCGTTCACAGGCCGAAATTCAGACAAGCCATAAATGTGCCGACCTACTACACGGGCCTTTAACAGGCCGGAAGTTCGGTCGGGCTTGATTAGTGTCAATTTTATATGGGCCGTTAATAGGCTCGATGTGACGTTGGGCCACATATGGCCCATGGATTTCGTCTGGCGTTAACATGCCAAAAACCATAACAGGCTGAAAGTGGCCAAAATCAACAGTGGGCCTCTAACAGGCCGAATGTCAGACATGGCCGAATATGACCCAAATCCTTCATGATCGTTTATGGGTCAAAAGTTTCAACGACCTAAAAATGAGCCCAAATGAAGCAGGACCTTTAACAGGCCGAAAACACACCGGGTCATAATTCAGCCCAAATACTTAGCGGACTGTTAACAGGCTAGAAGTGACCATGGGCCGCGATGATGACAAGTTTAGGACAGGCCTTTGACAGGCCGATTTGACACTAGCCGTATGGGTCTTAACTGCGAATGGGCCATCTGCAAGCAAGCCGTTAATGGGTCAGCCTGCTAATTTTGACCGGGTCAGCCTTTTTAACCTAAATGGGCCGCTGTTGGGCCTTGCCACATGTCGATGTATCATAGGTGCCTTCGGTCTAATGAGTGGATGACATCTGTCCCAACGGTGAGCTGACACATGGTTCATTTGGCCATTCAGAATTTTACTCCACACATCGATCGCTGTCTAGCATGCATCTAGAGTATTAAGTTCATAAAGAACAGAGTAACGCCATAAGTAAGATGACATGATGTAGAGGAATAAACTCAAGCAATATGATAAAACCCCTATCTTTTTATCCTTGATGGCAACAATTCAATACGTGTCTCGCTACCCCTACTTTGTCACTGGGTGAAATCATGCAAGATTGAACCCAAAGCTAAGCACCTCTGGCATTGCAAGAAAAAACAATCTAGTTGGCCAAACCAGACCGATAATTCGAAAAGAAATACAAAGATACCAAATCATGCATATAAGAATTCAAAGAAGATTCAAATAATATTCATAGATAAGCTGATCATAAATCTGCAATTCATCGGATCTCGACAAACACACCGCAAAAGAAGATGACATCAGATAGATCTCCAAGAACATCGAGGAAAACATGGTATTGAGAATCAAAGAGAGAGAAGAAGCCATTGATATGTCTCCAATGTATCTATAATTTTTGATTGTTCCATGCTGTTATATTATCAATCTTGGATGTTTTATAATCATTTATAGTCATTTTATATCATTTTTTGGGTACTAACCTATTGACATAGTGCCAAGTGCCAGTTGCTGTTTTTCCATGTTTTTTACATCGCAGAAAATCAATATCAGACGGAGTCCAAATGCCACGAAACTTTACAGAGAATTTTTATGGGCTAGAAGGAACACAACGGGCCCTGGCTGCACCTGGGGGGTGCCCCGAGGGGGGCACAACCCACCAGGGCGTGCCAGGAGGCCCAGAAGTGCCCTGGTGGATTGTGCCCACCTCGGGTGCCCCCCCGGACCGCCTCTTTGCTCTATAAATACCCCAATATTCCAGAAACCCTAGGGGAGTCGACGACATATTCATCCACCCTCCACAGAGTCCATAACCACCAGATCCAGTCTAGACACCATCTTGGATGGGGTTCACCACCTCCATTGGTGCCTCTCCGATGATGCGTGAGTAGTTCTTTGTAGACCTTCGGGTCCGTAGTTAGTAGCTAGATGGATTCATCTCTCTCTCTCTCTCTCTTGATTCTCAATACCATGGTCTCTTGGAGATCCATATGATGTAACTCTTTTGCGGTGTCTTTGTTGGGATCCGATGAACTTTTGAGTTTATGATCAGATCTATCTTTTTATACCCATGAAAGTATTTGAGTTTCTTTGATCTCTTTTATGCATGATTGCTTATAGCCTCGTATTTCTCCTGTGATATTTGGGTTTTGTTTGGCCAACTTGATTTATTTATCTTGCAATGGGAAGAGGTGCTTTGTAGTGGGTTCGATCTTACGGTGCTTGATCCCAGTGACAGAAAGGGAAACAACACGTATGTATCGTTGCTACTAAGGATAAAACGATGGGGTTTATTGATACGCCTCCAACATATCTATAATTTTTGATTGTTCCATGCTATTATATTATCTGTTTTGGATGTTAATGGGCTTATTTATACACTTCTATATTATTTTTGGGACTAACCTACTAACCCAAGGCCCAGTGCAAATTGCTATTTTTTTGCCTATTTCAGTGTTTCGCAGAAAAGGAATATCAAACGGAATCCAAACGGAATAAAACCTTTGGGAGAGTTATTTTTGGAACAAACGTGATCCAGGGAACTTGGAGTGGACGTCAAGCAACCAACAAGGAGGCTACGAGGCAGGGGGCGCGCTTACCCCCCTGGGCGCGCCCTCCCCCCTCGTGGGCTCCTCGTGGCTCCACCGACCTACTTCTTCCTCCTATATATATTCATATACCTCGAAAACATCCAGGAGCACCACAAAACCCTATTTCCACCGCCGCAACCTTCTGTACCCAAGAGATCCCATCTTGGGGCCTTTTCCGGAGCTTCGCCGGAGGGGGAATCGATCACGGAGGGCCTCTACATCAACTCCATGGCCCCTCCGATGATGTGTGAGTAGTTTGCCTCAGACCTTCGGGTCCATAGTTATTAGCTAGATGGCTTCTTCTCTCTCTCTTTGGATCTCAATACAATGTTCTCCTCGATCTTCTTGGAGATCTATTTGATGTAACTCTTTTTGCGGTGTGTTTGTTGAAATCCAATGAATTTTGGGTTTATGATCAAGTTTATCTATGAACAATATTTGATTCTTCTCTGAAATCTTTTATGTATGATTAGTTATCTTTGCAAGTCTCTTTGAATTATCAATTTGGTTTGGCCTACTAGATTGATCTTTCTTGCAATAGGAGAAGTGCTTAGCTTTGGGTTCAATCTTGCGGTGTCCCTTTCCAGTGACAGCAGGGACAACAAGGCACGTATTGTATTGTTGCCATCGAGAATAAAAATATGGGGTTTATATCATATTGCTTGAGTTTATCCCTCTATATCATGTCATCTTGCCTAATGCATTACTCTGTTCTTATGAACTTAATACTCTAGATGCATGCCGGATATCGGTCGATGTGTGGAGTAATAGTAGTAGATGCAGAATCATTTCGGTCTACTTGTCGCGGACGTGATGCCTATATACATGATCATGCCTAGATATTCTCGTAATTATGCACTTTTCTATCAATTTCTCGACAGTAATTTGTTCACCCACCATAATACTTATGCTATCTTGAGAGAAGCCACTAGTGAAACCTATGGCCCCCGGGTCTATTCTCTTTTATATTAATCTCCCGTCAACAAGCTATTTCTGGTACCGTTTATTTTGCAATCTTTACTTTCAAATCTATATCATAAAAATACCAAAAATATTTATCTTATTATTATTATCTCTATCAGATCTCACTCTCGTAAGTGACCATGAAGGGATTGACAACCCCTTTATCGCGTTGGTTGTGAGGTTCTTATTTGTTTGTGTAGGTACGAGGGACTTGCGTGTAGTCTCCTACTTGATTGATACCTTGGTTCTAAAAAACTGAGGGAAATACTTACGCTACTTTGCTGTATCATCCTTTCCTCTTCAAGGGAAAACCAGCGCAGTGCTCAAGAGGTAGCATCTATCTCTGCATATATAGATCTTGTCTACATCACGTCATCGTTCTTATTGCATTACTCCATTTCTCCATGAACTTAATACACTAGATGCATGATGGATAGCGGTCATGTGTGGAGTAATATTAGTAGATGCAGGCAGGAGTCGGTTTACTAATCTTGGATGTGATGCCTATATAATGATCATTGCCTGGATATCTTCATGAGTATTTGAAGTTCTATCAATTTCCCAGCAGTAATTTGTTCCCCCACCGTTTGCTATTTTTCTCGAGAGAAGCCACTAGTGAAACCTACGGCCCCCGGGTCTTCTTCCTCATATATTTGCCTTTGCGATCTATTTTTCCTTGCTTTTATTTTCAGATCTACTAATACAAAAACCCAAAAATACTTTGCTGCAATTTATTCTCATTTATTTATTTGGCGGTCAATCTATCAATCTACTACAAATTTACCTCACGTCCGTTTGCCTATCTTGAGGCGCCGTACCCCGGAAGGGATTGACAACCCCTTTAATACGTCGGGTTGCGAGAAGTTGTTATTTGTGTGCAGGTGCTGTTTACGTTGTGTTGCTTGATTCTCCTACTGGTTCGATAACCTTGGTTTCATATCTGAGGGAAATACCTACCGCCGCTATGCTGCATCATCCCTTCCTCTCTGGGGAAACACCGACATAGCTTCAAGCGACATCAGCCATCTAGCTACTAGCTATGGACCCGTAGGTCTGTGGTAAACTACTCACGCTTCATCAGAAGGGCAATAGAGTTGAGGTAGATGCCCTCCGTGATCGAATCCCCCTCTGGCAGGATGTCGGAAAAGGCCCCAAGATGGGATCTCATGGGAACAGAAGGTTGCGGCGGTGGAAAAGTGTTTTCGTGGATGCTCCTGAGGGTTTTGGAATATATGTGAATATATAGGACGAAGATCTAGGTCAGGGAGTCACCGAGGGGCCCACAAGGTAGGGGTGCCCCCCTAGGGCGCGCCCTCCACCCATGTCGCCGCCTCGTGGCTCTTCTGACTTGCACTCCAAGTCCCCTGTGTGTCTTTTGGTCCAAGAAAAATCATTGTGAAGTTTTATTCCGTTTGGACTCCGTTTAGTATTCTTTTTTGCGAAGCTCAAAAACAAGGAAAAACAGAAATTGGCACTAGGCTATAGGTTAATAAGTTAGTCCCCAAAATAATATAAAATAGCATATTAATGCATATAAAACATCCAAAACAGATAATATAATAGCACGGAACAATAAAAAATTATACATACATTGGAGACGTATCAAGCATCCCCAAGCTTAATTCCTGCTCGTCCTCGAGTTGGTAAATGATAAAAACATAATTTTTGATGTGGAATGCTACCTAACATATTTATCCATGTAATTTTCTTTATTGTGGCATGAATGTTTACATCCATAAGATTCAAAACAAAAGTTTAATATTGACATAAAAACGATAATACTTCAACCATACTAATAAAGCAATCATGTCTTCTCAAAATAACCTGGCCAAAGAAGGCTATCCCTACAAAATCATATCGTCTGGCTATGCTCCATCTTCATCACACGAAATATTCAAATCATGCACAACCCTAATGACAAACCAAGCAATTGTTACATACTTTTGGTGTTCTCAAACCTTTTCAACTTTCATGCAATACATGAGCATGAGCCATAGACATAGCACTATAGGTGGAATAGAATATGGTGGTTGTGGAGAAGACAAAAAGAAGGAGATAGTCTCACATCAACTAGGCGTATCAACGGGCTATGGAGATGCCCATCAATAGATATCAATGTGAGTGAGTAAGGATTGCCATGCAACGGATGCACTAGAGCAATAAGTGTATGAAAGCTCAAAAATAAACTAAGTGGGTGTGCATCCAACTCGCTTGCTCATGAAGACCTAGGGAAATCTGATGAAGCCCATCATTGGAATATACAAGCCAAGTTCCATAATGAAAAATTCCCACTAGTATATGAAAGTGACAACATATGAGAGTCTCTATCATGAAGATCATGGAGCTACTCTGAAGCACAAGTGTGGAAAAAGTATAGTAACATTGCCCCTTCTGTTTTTCTCTCATTTTTTATTTTCTCTTTTTTGGTGGGCCTCTTGGCCTCTTTTATTTTTGTAAAGTCCGGAGACTCATCCCAACTAGTGAGGGAATCATAGCTTCCATCATCCTTTCCTCACATGGGACAATGCTCTAATAATGATGATCATCACACTTTTATTTACTTACAACTCAAGAATTACAACTCAATAATTAGAACAAAATATGACTATATGAATGCCTCCGGTGGTGTACTAGGATGTGCAATGACTCAAGAGTGACATGTATAAAAAATTATGAATGGTGGCTTGTCCACAAATACGATGTCAATTACATGATCATGCAAAGCAATATTACAATGATGAAGCGTGTCATAATAAATGGAACGGTGGAAGTTGCATGGTAATATATCTCGGAATGGCTATGGAAATGCCATAATAGGTAGGTATGGTGGTTGTTTTGAGGAAGGTATATGGTGGGTGTATGGTACCGGCGAAAGTTGTGCGACACTAGAGAGGCTAGCAATGGTGGAAGGGTGAGAGTGCGTATAATCCATGGACTCAACATTAGTCATAAAGAACTCACATACTTATTGCAAAAATCTATTAGTCATCGAAACAAAGTACTACGCACATGCTCCTACGGGGGTAGATTGGTAGGAAAAGACCAACGCTCGTCCGCGACCGCCACTCATAAGGAAGACAATCAATAAATAAATCATGCTCCGACTTCATCACATAACGGTTCACCATATGTGCATGCTTCGGGAATCACAAACTTTAACACAATTACTCACTAGCATAAATCTAATATCACCATCCACATATCTCAAAACAATCATAAGGAATCAAACTTCTCATAGTATTCAATGCACTTTATATAAAAGTTTTTATTATATCCCTCTTGGATGCCCATCATATTAGGACTAAATTCATAACCAAAGCAAATTACCATGTTGTTTAAAGAGACTCTCGAAATAGTATAAGTGAAACATGATAGTTCAATAATTTCTACAAAATAAAACCACCGCCGTGCTCTAAAAAGATATAAGTGAAGCACTAGAGCAAAATTGCCTAGCTCAAAAGATATAAGTGAAGCACATAGAGTATGCTAATAAATCACGATTCATGCGTGTCCCTCTCAAAAGGTGTGTACAACAAGGATGATTGTGGAAAACTAAAAATTAAAGACTCATTTCATACAAGATGCTCCAAGCAAAACATATATCATGTGGTGAATAAAAATATAACCTCAAGTAAATTTACCGATAGACGAAGACGAAAGAGGGTATGCCTTCCGGGGCATCCCCAAGCTTAGGCTCTTGCCACTACTTATTCCATAGTCCATCAAATCTTTACGCAAAACTTGAAAACTTCACAACACAAAACTCAACAGAAAATCTCATGAGATCCGTTAGTATAAGAAAATAAAATCAGCACTTTTGGTACTGTTGTGAACTCATTATTTATTTATATTGGTGTAGTATCTACTATATTCCAACTTCTCCATGGTTCATACCCCCAAATATTACCTATAGATTCATCAAAATAAGCAAACAACACATAGAAAACAGAATCTGTCAAAAACATAACAGTTTGTATTAATCTGTAACTCTCGAATGCTTATGTAACTTCAAAAATTCTGAAAAATTAGGACAACCTGGGAAATTTGTATATAAATCTTCAGCAAAAAGAATCAGTATTTCTTCACGCTTCCATTAAAAATGAGAGTTATTTTCCTGGGTGCAAAGGTTTCTGTTTTTCATCAAGATCAAATCAACTATCACCGTAAGCCATCCCAAAGGTCTTACTTGGCACAAACGCTAATTAAAGCACAAAAACACATCTAACCAGAGACAATATGAATTATTTATTCAAAAACAGAAAGGAAATATATTGGGCTGTCTCGCAACAAGCGCTCTTCTTTGAAGCCTTTTAGCCAGGCATTGATAATTTTAATGATGCTCACATGAAAGATAGCAATTGAAACACAAAGATAGCATCATAAAATATGTGTCAAACAAGTTTAAGTCTAACATGCTTCCTATGAATAGTGATTTAATAAGCAAACAAATTATCAGGACAAGCAAAAACTACCATATGCAAGGAAGAAGAAAGAAACAATATCAATCTCAACATAACGAGAGGTAATTTAGTAACATGAAAATTTCTACAACCATATTTTCCTCTCTCATAATAATTACATGTGGGATCATATTCAAATTCAACAGTATAACTATCACATAAAATATTATCTTCATAATCAACATGCATGCAAAGTTGACACTCTTCCAAAATAGTGGGATTACTTTTACTTAAAGTTGACACTCTTCCAAACCCACTTTCAATATTATTGCAAACATATTCATCATGTGGCTTAAATAAATTTTCAATATCAAAATAAGAATCACCCCAATCATGATCATTGCAATAAGTAGCGGACATAGCAAAACTAGCATCCCCAAGCTTGGGTTTTTGCATATTAATAACACAATTGACATTAATAGAATTTATAATAACATCATTGCAATCATGCTTTTGATTCAAGAAACTATCAAGTGTGATTGCAATAGCAACAATCTCATGTTTAACATAAGGAACTATAGCAAATTCATCTCCATAAACATTATTAGTATTGGCATCATGGCCATAAGAATAGCAAGCATCACTTTCATCAAGGGAGGATATCTCAATGAAATCATCAAAATCATAATTATCTATAGATTCATGCATATCATTATTTTCTTCCAAAGCAACGGTCATTCTCTCAAGAAATTCTTTGACATAGGCATTATGAGCATAGTTTTCATAGCAATATTTAAGTATGTCAAACTTTCAGATTTGTAGAGAGTAATATCGCACTTTTCAATCAAAGAAGCAACTTCATAAGCACCCTTAACAACAAAAAATTCTTCAATTTGTTTGATATCATAGCAACTGTAAACACCCTTTTCATAAGAAGATAAGATTTCATTATCATTAAACTCACGTAGGTAGGAAGGTGTTTTTAGGGTTCTTAGAGCAACAAGTAAAATCACAAAGTCCAAGCATAACATAGCAACAATTTATTTGATTCCATAAGAGTCTCCCTTTTTCAGACAAATGGTGACGCACAAAATAAGCATGGTCATCCAAAGATTTTCCCTCAACTAAACTAGTTGGGGTTTCAGCACGAGCACATATGGATCGAAGATGATTCAAGTAGAAAACTTTAAGTGGATACATAAACTTTGTTTCTTATTTTCAATAAACACACAATTATACCAAGCAAACGAGCCAAGTAAGGCATAAAGGCAAACGAAAAGAAGGACGAAAGAGAAGGCGAATAAAAAGGAAAATCTTTTTGTATTTTTCTGAAAACATTTTAGAAGTGGGGGAGAGGAAAACGAGAGGCAAACGGCAAATAATGTAATGCAAGAGATGAGAGTTTATGGTGGGTACTTGGCAGGCTTGATGTAGATCTCCCCGGCAACGGCGCCAGAAATTCTTCCTGCTACTTCTTGAGCTTGCGTTGGTTTTTCCCTTGAAGAGGAAAGGGTGATGCACCACAGTAGATGAAGGAAATGAAGGAAATATGCCCTAGAGGCAATAATAAAGTTATTATTTATTTCCTTATAATCATGATAAATGTTTATTATTCATGCTAGAATTGTATTAACCGGAAACATAATACATGTGTGAATACATAGACAAACAAAGTGTCACTAGTATGCCTCTACTTGACTAGCTCGTTAATCAAAGATGGTTATGTTTCCTAACCATGAATAATGAGTTGTTATTTGATTAACGAGGTCACATCATTAGTTGAATGATCTGATTGACATGACCCATTCCATTAGCTTAGCACCTGATCGTTTAGTATGTTGCTATTGCTTTCTTCATGACTTATACATGTTCCTATAACTATGAGATTATCCAACTCCCGTTTACCGGAGGAACACTTTGGGTACTACCAAACGTCGCAACGTAACTGGGTGATTATAAAGGAGTACTACAGGTGTCTCCAATGGTACATGTTGGGTTGGCGTATTTCGAGATTAGGTTTTGTCACTCCGATTGTCGGAGAGGTATCTCTGGGGCCCTCTCGGTAATACACATCACATAAGCCTTGCAAGCATTGTAACTAAGATGCTAGTTGTGAGATGATGTATTACGGAACGAGTAAAGAGACTTGCCAGTAACGAGATTGAACTAGGTATTGGATACCGACGATCGAATCTCGGGCAAGTGACATACCGATGACAAAGGGAACAACGTATGTTGTTATGCGGTCTGACCGATAAAGATCTTCGTAGAATATGTAGGAGCCAATATGGGCATCCAGGTCCCGCTATTGGTTATTTACCGGAGACGTGTCTCGGTCATGTCTACATTGTTCTCGAACCCGTAGGGTCCGCACGCTTAAGGTTACGATGACAGTTATATTATGAGTTTATGCATTTTGATGTACCGAAGGTTGTTCGGAGTCCCGGATGTGATCATGGACATGACGAGGAGTCTCGAAATGGTCGAGACGTAAAGATTGATATATTGGAAGCCTATGTTTGGATATCGGAAGTGTTCCGGGTGAAATCGGGATTTTACCGGAGTACCGGGAGGTTACCGGAACCCCCCGGGAATCATATGGGCCTTAGTGGGCCTTAGTGGAAAGGTGAAAGGGCTGCCCATAAGGGCTGCGCGCCTCCCCCCCTCCCCTAGTCCTATTAGGACTAGGAGAGGTGACCGGCCACCCCTCTCCCTCTTTCCCCCTTGGGAATCCTAGTTGGAATAGGATTGGGGGGGGGGGAGTCCTACTCCCGGAAGGAGAAGGACTCCTCCTGCGCCCTCCTCCTAGGCCGGCGCCCCCTCCCCCTTGGCTCCTTTATATACCGAGGCAGAGGCACCCCAGAAACACACAAGTTGATCCACGTGATCTATTCCTTAGCCGTGTGCGGTGCCCCCTGCCACCATATTCCTCGATAATACTGTAGCGGAGTTTAGGCGAAGCCCTGCTGCTGTAGTACATCAAGATCGTCACCACGCCGTCGTGCTGACGGAACTCTTCCCCGACACTTTGCTGGATCGGAGTCCGGGGATCGTCATCGGGCTGAACGTGTGCTCGAACTCGGAGGTGCCGTAGTTTCGGTGCTTGATCGGTTGGATCGTGAAGACGTACGACTACTTCCTCTACGTCGGTTCAGCGCTTCCACAGTCGGTCTGCGTTGGGTACGTAGACAACACTCTCCCCTCTCGTTGCTATGCATCACCATGATCTTGCGTGTGCGTAGGAATTTTTTTGAAATTACTACGTTCCCCAACAGTAGCATCCGAGCCTAGGTTATTTATGTTGATGTTATATGCACGAGTAGAACACAAGTGAGTTGTGGACGATACAAGTCATACTGCCTACCAGCATGTCATACTTTGGTTCGGCGGTATTGTTGGACGAGACGACCTGGACCAACCTTACGCGTACGCTTACGCGAGACAGGTTCCCTCGACGTGGTTTGCACATAGATGGCTTGCGGGCAACTGTCTCTCCAACTTTAGTTGAACCAAGTATGGCTACGCCCGGTCCTTGCGAAGGTTAAAATGGAGTCTATTTGACAAACTATCGTTGTGGTTTTGATGCGTAGGTGAGATTGGTTCTTGCTTAAAGCCTGTAGCAGCCACGTAAAACTTGCAACAACAAAGTAGAGGACGACTAACTTGTTTTTGCAGGGCATGTTGTGATGTGATATGGTCAAGGCATGATTTTTATTGTATGAGATGATCATGTTTTGTAACCGAGTTATCGGCAACTGGCAGGAGCCATATGGTTGTCGCTTTATTGTATGCAATGCAATCGCGATGTAATGCTTTACTTTATTACTAAACGGTAGTGATAGTCGTGGAAGCATAAGATTGGCAAGACGACAACGATGCTACGATGGAGATCAAGGTGTCGCACCGGTGACGATGGTGATCATGACGGTGCTTCGGAGATGGAGATCACAAGCACAAGATGATGATGGCCATATCATATCACTTATATTGATTGCATGTGATCTTTATCTTTTTATGCATCTTATCTTGCTTTGATTGACGGTAGCATTATAAGATGATCTCTCACTAAATTATCAAGAAGTGTTCTCCCTGAGTATGCACCGTTGCCAAAGTTCGTCGTGCCCAGACACCATGTGATGATCGGGTGTGATAAGCTCTACGTCCATCTACAACGGGTGCAAGCCAGTTTTGCACACGCAGAATACTCAGGTTAAACTTGACGAGCCTAGCATATGCAGATATGGCCTCGGAACACGAAGACCGAATGGTCGAGCGTGAATCATATAGTAGATATGATCAACATAACGATGTTCACCATTGAAAACTACTCCATCTCACGTGATGATCGGTTATGGTTTAGTTGATTTGGATCACGTAATCACTTAGAAGATTAGAGGGATGTCTATCTAAGTGGGAGTTCTTAAGTAATTTGATTAATTGAACTTAAACTTATCATGAACTTAGTATCTGATAGTATCTTGCTTGTTTATGTTGATTGTAGATAGATGGCTCATGCTGTTGTTCCGTTGAATTTTAATGCGTTCCTTGAGAAAGCAAAGTTGAAAGATGATGGTAGCAATTATACGGACTAGGTCCGTAACTTGAGGATTATCCTCATTGCTGCTCAGAAGAATTACGTCCTGGAAGCACCGCTGGGTGCCAGGCCTGCTGCTGGAGCAACACCAGATGTTATGAACGTCTGGCAGAGCAAAGCTGATGACTACTCGATAGTTCAGTGTGCCATGCTTTACGGCTTAGAATCGGGACTTCAACGACGTTTTGAACGTCATGGAGCATATGAGATGTTTCAGGAGTTGAAGTTAATATTTCAAGCAAATGCCTGGATTGAGAGATATGAAGTCTCCAATAAATTCTATAGCTGCAAGATGGAGGAGAACAGTTCTGTCAATGAGCATATACTCAAAATGTCTGGGTATAATAATCACTTGATTCAATTGGGAGTTAATCTTCCGAATGATTGCGTCATTGACAGAATTCTCCAATCACTGCCACCAAGCTACAAAAGCTTCGTGATGAACTATAATATGCAAGGGATGAACAAGACTATTCCCGAGCTCTTCGCAATGCTGAAAGCTGCGGAGGTAGAAATCAAGAAGGAGCATCAAGTGTTGATGGTTAACAAGACCACTAGTTTCAAGAAAAAGGGCAAAGGGAAGAAGAAGGGGAACTTCAAAAAGAACGGCAAGCAAGTTGCTGCTCAAGAGAAGAAACCCAAGTCTGGACCTAAGCCTGAAACTGAGTGCTTCTACTGCAAGCAGACTGGTCACTGGAAGCGGAACTGCCCCAAGTATTTGGCGGATAAGAAGGATGGCAAGGTGAACAAAGGTATATGTGATATACATGTTATTGATGTGTACCTTACTAGAGCTCGCAGTAGCACCTGGGTATTTGATACTGGTTCTGTTGCTAATATTTGCAACTCGAAACAGGGACTACGGAATAAGCGGGCACTGGAAAAGGACGAGGTGACGATGCGCGTGGGAAATGGTTCCAAAGTCGATGTGATCGCGGTCGGCACGCTACCTCTACATCTACCTTCGGGATTAATATTAGACCTAAATAATTGTTATTTGGTGCCAGCGTTGAGCATGAACATTATATCAGGATCTTGTTTAATGCGAGACGGTTATTCATTTAAATCAGAGAATAATGGTTGTTCTATTTATATGAGTAATATCTTTTATGGTCATGCACCCTTGAAGAGTGGTCTATTCTTATTGAATCTCGATAGTAGTAATACACATATTCATAATGTTGAAGCCAAAAGATGCAGAGTTGATAATGAAAGTGCAACTTATTTGTGGCACTGTCGTTTAGGTCATATCGGTGTAAAGCGCATGAAGAAACTCCATACTGATGGACTTTTGGAACCACTTGATTATGAATCACTTGGTACTTGCGAACCGTGCCTCATGGGCAAGATGACTAAAACACCGTTCTCCGGTACTATGGAGAGAGCAACAGATTTGTTGGAAATCATACATACCGATGTATGTGGTCCGATGAATATTGAGGCTCATGGCGGATATCGTTATTTTCTCACCTTCACAGATGATTTAAGCAGATATGGGTATATCTACTTAATGAAACATAAATCTGAAACATTTGAAAAGTTCAAAGAATTTCAGAGTGAAGTTGAAAATCATCGTAACAAGAAAATAAAGTTTCTACAATCTGATCGTGGAGGAGAATATTTGAGTTACGAGTTTGGTGTACATTTGAAAAACTGTGGAATAGTTTCGCAACTCACCCCCACCCGGAACACCACAGCGTAATGGTGTGTCCGAATGTCGTAATCGTACTTTACTAGGTATGGTGCGATCTATGATGTCTCTTACAGATTTACCGCAATCATTTTTGGGGTTATGCTTTAGAGACGGCCGCATTCACGTTAAATAGGGCACCATCAAAATCCGTTGAGACGACGCCTTATGAACTGTGGTTTGGCAAGAAACCAAAGTTGTCGTTTCTTAAAGTTTGGGGCTGCGATGCTTATGTGAAAAAGCTTCAACCTGATAAGCTCGAACCCAAATCGGAGAAATGTGTCTTCATAGGATACCCAAAGGAGACTGTTGGGTACACCTTCTATCACAGATCCGAAGGCAAGACATTCGTTGCTAAGAATGGATCCTTTCTAGAGAAGGAGTTTCTCTCGAAAGAAGTGAGTGGGAGGAAAGTAGAACTTGACGAGGTAACTGTACCTGCTCCCTTACTAGAAAGTAGTACATAACAGAAAACTGTTTCAGTGACACCTACACCAGTTAGTGAGGAAGCTAATGATAATGATCATGAAACTTCAGATCAAGATACTACTGAACCTCGTAGATCAACCAGAGTAAGATCTGCACTAGAGTGGTACGGTAATCCTGTTCTGGAAGTCATGCTACTAGATCATGATGAACCTACGGACTATGAAGAAGCGATGGTGAGCCCAGATTCCGCAAAGTGGCTTGAAGCCATGAAATCTGAGATGGGATCCATGTATGAGAACAAAGTATGGACTTTGGTTGACTTGCCAGATGATCGGCAAGCAATTGAGAATAAATGGATCTTCAAGAAGAAGACTGACGCTGATGGTAATGTTACTGTCTACAAAGCTCGACTTGTCGCGAAAGGTTTTCGACAAGTTCAAGGGGTTGACTACGATGAGACTTTCTCACCTGTAGCGATGCTTAAGTCTGTCCGAATCATGTTAGCGATTGCCGCATTTTATGATTATGAAATTTGGCAGATGGATGTCAAAACTGCATTCCTGAATGGATTTCTGGAAGAAGAGTTGTATATGATGCAACCGGAAGGTTTTGTCGATCCAAAGGGAGCTAACAAAGTGTGCAAGCTCCAGCGATCCATTTATGGACTGGTGCAAGCCTCTCGGAGTTGGAATAAACACTTTGATAGTGTGATCAAAGCATTTGGTTTTATACAGACTTTCGGAGAAGCCTGTATTTACAAGAAAGTGAGTGGGAGCTCTGTAGCATTTCTGATATTATATGTGGATGACATATTACTAATTGGAAATGATATAGAATTTCTGGATAGCATAAAGGGATACTTGAATAAGAGTTTTTCAATGAAAGACCTCAGTGAAGCTACTTACATATTAGGCATTAAGATCTATAGAGATAGATCAAGACGCTTAATTGGACTTTCACAAAGCACATACCTTGACAAAGTTTTGAAGAAGTTCAAAATGGATCAAGCAAAGAAAGGGTTCTTGCCTGTGTTACAAGGTGTGAAGTTGAGTAAGACTCAATGCCCGACCACTGCAGAAGATAGAGAGAAAATGAAAGATGTTCCCTATGCTTCAGCCATAGGCTCTATCATGTATGCAATGCTGTGTACCAGACCTGATGTGTGCCTTGCTATAAGTTTAGCAGGGAGGTACCAAAGTAATCCAGGAGTGGATCACTGGACAGCGGTCAAGAACATCCTGAAATACCTGAAAAGGACTAGGGATATGTTTCTCGTATATGGAGGTGACAAAGAGCTCACCGTAAAAGGTTACGTTG